>NC_081520.1:39744754-39809754 GCF_030273125.1 Centropristis striata | reverse complement strand
TTAAGTACGATTTTGAGATATTTGTACTTTACTTGAGTATTTCCATTTATGTTACTTTATACTTCTACTTCACTACATTTTGAGGCAAATATTGTACTTTTTACTCCACTATATTTAGCTGCCAGTTTTAGTTACTTTTCAGTTCAACATTTAACATAAAAACATAATTAATATGAAATGTTTGCGAACATGTTAACATGTTTTAAATTGAACATCATAAGAGTATATTAAGTAGTAAAAATGAGCCCTACCTTGGGAAAATTAAAGCGGTCCGTACATAAATGCATCAAAAATAATAATAACCCAACAATATATTTTTAGAATATATAAAACAATCCAAGTGGGTCCATTCTGCATAAAAAGTACTTTTACTTTTGATACTTTAAGTACATTTTGATGCTGATACTTTTGTACTTTTACTTCAGTAAGTTTTGAATGCAGGATTTTTACTTGTAGTGGAGTAATTTCACAGTGTTGTATCGGTACTTTTACTTAAGTAAGGGATCTGAATACTTTTTCCACCACTGAGTAAGCCTATGTATGATGAATGCGACCTGGCCGTTCAGACTGGAGTCGCATGTCAAAAGATCAGATATGTATCCGTTTTAGGACCACATATCCAAGTGGTCTGGATCGCATTTGAAAAAATCGGATCTGTGTCGTTCAGACTGTCATTTAAAGATCAGATGCAGGTCGCATAGGGGGCGAAAAAATCAGATTTGGGTCACTTCAGCCTGCAGTCTGACTGTAGCCTCTTTCTCGCCACATGTTTTAGCAACAATCTCTCTATTTTAACATTTTGTCTTTTGGCAAAAACATGTCTATGTGTGTGCATAAAGGAATCTGCAGTAGGTGAATGAGTATTTGTTATCTTCTAGTGTTCATATGTGTGTGTGTGTGTAATCACATGTTAAGCGAGACAACAGGACCTTAAGCTTGAGGAGACAGACTGCAAGAAAGAAAGACAGAGTGAGACGGACAACATACTGGAGGAACAAAACACTAACTGCTGCAGATAATTAACATATAGAACTAAAGATTGACAGACGGAAGAAAAAAAAACATAAAGAAAGAGAAAAAGAATATAGAGTAGATCAGTAGTTCTCAACCTTTTTGAGTCGCGACCCCCAATTTAACATGCATGTTGTCCGTGACCCCCGCTCACTGAATACAATCTCACACGCACAGTTCAGATCACCCAAAAAGGAAACAAAATGACCAAAATAAGTAAACAAAATGACCAAAAAAAGACACAAATTGACCACAAAATGATCAAAAAAGACACAAAATGATCAGAAAAGACACAAAATGACCAAAAAAAGACACAAAATGACCAAAAAAGACACAAATTGACTACAAAATGATCAAAAAAAGACACAAAATGACCAAAAAAGACACAAATTGACTACAAAATGATCAAAAAAAGACACAAAATGACCAAAAAAGACACAATGACCAAAAAAGACACAATGACCAAAAAAAGAAACAAAATGATCAAAAAAGACACAAAATGACCAAAAAAATACACAAAATGACCAAAAAAGACACAAAATGACCAAAAAAAGACACAAAATGACCAAAAAAGACACAATGGCCAAAAAAAGAAACAAAATTACCAAAAAAGACACAAAATGAGTTAAAAAAAGACACAAAATGACCTAAAAAGACACAAAATGAACAAAAAAAGACATTAAGTGACCAAAAAACAAAATGATTTGGTGACCCCCAGAAATCATCTCGCGACCCCAATTGGGGTCCCGACCCCAAGGTTGAGAATAGCTGGAGTAGATGATAAACACCCATACAGAGATAGAAGTAGAGATATAGCAGGGTAGAGGACAGGATATGGGTCAGGGGAGGAGAAGGGGTCAGGCTATGAGAAGCCTCTGTATGACTGATATTGAAAAGTAGACAGGCACCTCTTACGTTTATGCGCGCTTGGTACTCGGCGCTACCGGCCGAGTTGCGTGCGGCGCACCGATACACTCCTCCATCACGGATCTGCGGGCTGCTGACGTTGACGTGGCTCACGGTGCTGCCGTCTGACAGCGTGTACTGGCTGGCTCGGACACGCGACAGGTCCCGGGCCACCGGCTCGTCGTCCAGCGTCCAGGTGATGGTGGGGGGCGGAGCTCCTTTGGCGGCGCACATCAGGGAAAACGGCTCACCCGGGACCACCACCCGCTCACTGAAGGAGGCTACGATACGGGGCGTACCATCTGAGAAACAATCACAAGACCAAAGACGTGAGGTGTGAATTTAGAAACAACAGATTATTATTTTTATTATATTAATGGTAAATGGACCTGCACTTCTATAGCGCTTTTCTAGTCGCTTTGCAACCACTCAAAGCGCTTTACACTACAGACTGCACTCATTCACCCTTTCACACACACATTTATACCAACATGAGACTTGATACATGCATGGTCTTCTTATTCCAACATGGTCTCACAGGAATCCGTGAAATAGCCACGGATTTGCTTAACTCAAAATCCGTGGAATAGCCACGGAATCACTCAAATTTCCGTGAAACTGACACGGATTTCGCTACAATGCAAGTTAATGACAGTCATATCCCGTGGCTATTCCAACATACAAAGTGATTATGTACATTCACTGAGTGAATATTTAGAAAATAAAACATATATTTCTCGCTAGAAATGTGATCAAAATCCATTTTTATGCAGAAACTAAGTCAAAATATTGATTTTTCACTAAAAATGAGAGAACTGTCCGCCATGTTTTTTGTTCTGACTGCTGGGACCTTGAAAGTCACGTGACTTGGAACAAACCAATAGGAACAAATATCCATGGAATAGCCACGGGATATGACTGTCTTTAACTTGCATTGTAGCGAAATCCGTGTCAGTTTCACGGAAATTTGAGCGATTCCGTGGCTATTTCATGGATTTCTGTGAGACCAGGTTCATTTATACTGGTGGCAGACGGTGCCACCTGCCACCATTGGGAATTCATTCACACACCGATGAATGCATCGGGAGAAATTTGGGGTTCAGTATCTTGCTCAAGGATACTTCGACATGTAGGCTGCGACGGTCAGGGATCAAACCACCAACCCTTCGGTTGGGGGGCAACCCACTCTACCAACTGAGCCACAGCCGCCCTCGATTATTAATATTAATATTATTATTTGATGTTATGATTAAAATGTTATGTTGTGAGGTTGTATTTTTTCTTAATCGTATCGTAAGTGTTTGTATATCTATTTTGTATATTGTACGTATTTTTATTTTTTATTTTTTTGTTTGTTTGTTTCGTAATTCTCTTTTTTAACCATGTATAATCATGTGTTTTATGAAATTGCACTGTCCCCTTTTAAATAAACTAATAATAATTATTACTATTATACTGGACTGAAACCAGCATTATTGTGGAAAAAATTCTAAGAGACTAAATCAATATACTCTGAAAAGTAGAAGCATACAGTCATGGAAAAATTATTAGACCATTGTTTCCTTCAATTTTTTGTTCATTTTCCATGGTTTTCTTGATAATAACCAAAATCATTATCAAGAAAACCATGGAAAATGGCTAGATATCAGCTCTTAAATTAAACTCTTATGAGCTATTTTTTCTGTTATCATTATATTTATCCAAACACGTGTACCTTTAGTTGTACCAGCCATTAAAATGAACAAGATAATAGAGAAAACAAGGGTTGTCAAATCATTTTTCCATGACTGTATGAAAATTACTTTTGTTACTGTAAAGCCATGAATGGAAAAGTAACACTTTATATCAGTAACAAGAATGGAGCTGCATGAAGTTTAACACAATAAACCAATCTGTCTGTGTGTTAGAATTATCATAACCATATGCAGATACATATGTGTAGAAATATGCATGTACTCAACGTGCTTGATAAAATGTAAAATGGATTGTTAATCACTGGAGAGACCACACTTGATGAAACATAACAGAACAGCTATGCAATTGTCAATACGTTAGTTTTATGTCCATTAAAATGTTATTACTCAGTAAATTAATGGAAATCAATCAGTTCTCCCTTACCCCATTTACATATTTTCTGTGATATTTCACAGGCATAATTGCAAACACATATGCCAGTAACAGACACAGAACTGCACAGTAGTCGAAGCATAACATTACTGGCTCTCCAGTGTTCTTGGTGGGTGTTAATATATAACGTAAACCATGTGGAACTGGAAAAATAATTTGTGTTTATGGCCCATGATTAGGATCCGCTTTTAAAAAAATGAAAGAAATTCTTCCTTGGCCCGTGCTTCACACTTTCACCAAGTTACATAAAACTCAAGCCAGTAGTTTTTTTCAGAATCCTGTTTACAAACAAACAAACAAACATACCAAACCAAAAACATAACCCCCTTAGAGGTAGTTATTGTCTTATTTAAGCATAAAAAAGAAACACGGAATCATTCTCACAGAAGGATAATGGTCACACACACTGTACATCAGGAGGGCTCAAAGTCCGTATGACAAAAAAGGAAAAAAAAAACCCTCCCAGGTTGTTGTACACCAAAATCGCTACCTTTACCCATGAGCACTGGCATTGATGACAGTCGCCATGCAACCAGTAGCTTTCTACAAGGAGTCCTCTTCCTAACCTAGAGGTGTGAATCAGTCTCCACGATATGATTTTATCCCAAATACTTAAGTCACAATACGATATTATTGCAGTTTCATGGTGACACCCGTGTAACAAACACTTTAATTCTTCTATAATCTCCCGTATTCAGCTTTATGCTTCACATTAACTCATTAAATCCCTAAGAGACGTACACTCAACACCCTGGTGTGGTGGTCATGTGACTTTAACAGGAAGTGATTTCTCCAAAATGTGGCTGTGACTGGAAACAGAAATGTGAAAAAGTAGCTAATTTCAAAAAGCGTATTTTTTGTTCCGAGGCTAAGTTTAAACCCATTTAACAATTCTAATCCGTTAGTGTCCTGTATTGCATTTAACTTGTTTTGACCATATTTCCTGAACAAATTAAAGTCACAATTTTGATATGTGTTATGGAGATTTGATTTATTATTATTGTATTATTATTTTGTTACTTAAAAACAAATTTGAAAACTAATTTGTTGTTAATCAGCATTATTAATGTCACAATTTTGATGAATGTTGTGGAGATGCAAAGAAAAAGGCAAATTTGTGTTTCTGTAAGCAGAAAATGTGTCTAGTTTTGTATAATTTTAAAATGAGAAATATAAGATAAATACCATAAATGCCTAATGTAACGTTTATGTCACATCACAGATCTTTGACATTTAGGGGTAGAATTTTTTTTTAAACATGCAAATTTTTAAACTGCATTTTGTGTCCACAAATGAAATTCAATCAATGATTATTTTTTCAAATCAGAGAAAATTCTCAGTCTATTCATCTCACTTCAGTCATTTTATTTTTCCAAAATGAGAGTCAAAATATGGATACTTGGCGGCCATGAATCAATATAGTATTGTCATGCACAATATTGCGAAACTTTGCTCTATCGATTTTTTCGCCCACCTCTACTGAGTATAGTATGAAATGTAATCTATTAGTAAAAGTGAAAGTATCGCAATGGACAGCTGAAGATTAAAATACAGGTGTGTCTCAATATCATGGAAAAGTCTATTTCCAGTAGTTCAAGGCAAACAGACGCAACCAAGTATTGAGTCATATAGATGGACTTACTTTTCACTTTTACTTGGCCAACATTTCCATATTAAACATACTTTTTAAAATTGGTATTGGACACTGAATTTTAGGTCTTCATTAAATGTAAGTCATAATCATTATAATTAGAAGAAATAAGATAAATTAAGACAAGAAATGTTTCATTCTGTGTGTAATGGACCTATATAATGTGTTATTTACATTTTTTTAATTGAATTACTGACATAAATACACTTTTCTAATTTATTGAGATGCACCTGTATAACATCCACTTTGAGTACCTTTGCTGTGCATTCAGGTTTGTACATCAACATGGTAATAATCCCTTTCTTTGCTCACCTTCCAGCAGGATGATGGAGAAGTCCTGGGCGGTCTGGCCCTTGCGTGTTGCAAAGCATTGGTAAGCTCCCGAGTGTCTCTTTTGTGCAGCAGAAATGAACAATGTCTCATTGTGAGCCCCCTGGATGGAAAAGTGTTGATCTGGCAGGACAGGTTCTGTGTTACGATACCAGGACACGGTAAAGTGCGGGGAACCCTGAACAGCACAGGACAGGATGACGGTGCTGCTGATCCCTGTCTTCAGGTTCTTCGGAGACAAGGTGACCCGCAGTGGCTCTGGAGGGAGAAGGAGGACCAGTCAAAAAAAAAGAAAGAGAAGAAGACTGCATTTAACCCTCACTACCTAAATATTGAAGGTACCGCACTCTGCAGTATCATTTAAGAAGAAGAAGATTACTTTATTAATCCCACAATGGGGAAATTCAGCCTCTGCATTTAACCCTTTATCCTTTTTTTTTTACACACAAGTGAACACACCATGCAAGGAGCAGTGGGCAGCACATTACTGTGCAGGGGGGTTAGGTGCCTTGCTCAAGGGCACTTCAGTCCTAGACCTGTCAGTTAAACAGCATTATTAATGTCACAATTTTGATGAATGTTGTGGAGATGCAAAGAAAAAGGCGAATTTGTGTTTCTGTAAGCAGAAAATGTGTCTAGTTTTGTATAATTTTAAAATGAGAAATATAAGATAAATACCATAAATGCCCAATGTTTATGTCACATCACAGATCTTTGACATTAAGGGTTAGAATTTTTTTTAAACATCATAAATGTGTTCTATGTGGTCCACTTGTTCTGTGGTATAGAAGAAGAAGGAGAAGAAGATTACTTTATTAATCCCACAATGGGGAAATTCAGCCTCTGCATTTAACCCTTTATCCTTTTTTTACACACAAGTGAGCACACCATGCAAGGAGCAGTGGGCAGCACATTACCGTGTAGGGGGGTTAGGTGCCTTGCTCAAGGGCACTTCAGTCCTAGGCCTGTCAGTACCGGGATTCGAACCGGCGACTCTCAGGTTACAAGCCCAATTCCTAACCTCTAGGCCACGGACTGCCCAGATTTGCATCGATTATATTTTGTTGTGGTGTGATTGTGATTGTGTACTTGCTGTTTGTGTGTCCAGATTGCTTTGCTGTTGTATGTGTGTGTGTGTGTGTGTGTGTGTGTGTGTGTCTGTGTGTGTGTTAAGCAGCGAGGAAAACCGAGACAGTGAGACAGAAAGGGGAGAAAATGTCAGTGAGCAATAAAGCAGCTGGTGTTAAGTGCTGGAGGCTGCTGAATGTGTGTGAGGGAGTGACAGTGCATGTGTAAGACTTTCTTCACGGGGAATAAGTGCACGTACTGTAAGTGTGTGTGTGTATGTGTACCATCTTCTATGCCCTGTCATGGTAGGTTTGTGGGTTATGTGGTGATGTGCCCTGTGGCTCAGTCTGCCCAGTGTCCACTAACTTCACCCTGTCTCCTCCTCCTCCTCCGTATTCTCCTCACAAGGCGTCACCTCCTCACATCTCTTTCATTCACAACATTATGAAAATCTCTCCCTCCCTCTCTCACGTCCTCGGTAAACAGAGCGACAGGCCTGCATGACCACTGTTCTGCTCTGCCACTGTAGCGACGCCTCGCTGGGGCCTGAGAGCACAGCGGGGGAATGAGCCGTCCTTGGAGATCAAGCTCACGCTCGGCCCAGACGAGGGAGGGAGGAGGGGGGAGGAGGGCGTGCAGGAGGCGCGGGGCCAGGGCGAAGCCAGCAGAGCTTAAATGATGTCTCCATCGTGCCTGTCCGTAACCTGACATCACATTCATTACTTCTGTTCATCTCACTGTAGTTGTCAGTGGAGACCAGCGGAGGCAGGTGAAGGGATCGGCAGTGGTGGGAAGTATAAGTACCAACCTGGTGTCACAGAAATCCGTGAAATAGCCACGGATTTCGCTTAACTCAAAATCCGTGGAATAGCCACGGAATCGCTCAAATTTCCGTGAAACTGACACGGATTTCGCTACAATGCAAGTTAATGACAGTCATATCCCGTGGCTATTGGTTTGTTCCAAGTCACGTGACTTTCAAGGTCCCAGCGGTCAGAACAAAAAACATGGCGGACAGTTCTCTCATTTTTAGTGAAAAATCAATACTTTGACTTAGTTTCTGCATAAAAATGGATTTTGATCACATTTCTAGCGAGAAATATATGTTTTATTTTCTAAATATTCACTCAGTGAATGTACATAATCACTTTGTATGTTGGAATAGCCACGGGATATGACTGGCATTAACTTGCATTGTAGCGAAATCCGTGTCAGTTTCACGGAAATTTGAGCGATTCCGTGGCTATTCCACAGATTTTGAGTTAAGCGAAATCCGTGGCTATTTCACGGATTTCTGTGAGACCACGTTGATAAGTACATTTACTCAAGTACTGTACTTAAGTAGAATTTTGAGTTACTTGTACTTTACTTGAGTATAACCATTTTATGTAACTTTATAATAATAACATAAATATATAAATATAATAATAATATTTATTTAATATTTATTTACATTTTAGCTTAGTTGCTTATACTGTATTTACCAAACTGTATTTTTGCACATGTTTTTTGCACATGTATATTTGCACACATGTTTATTAATTTACACACCTGTATATTTGCACACTTGCTGTAACTGTTATCTATGAGTAACAGCTACTAATGCACATGACCATCCATTCCACTTCCTCTATACTAGGCTATGTATTCTGGGCTCATGTTCTGTATAGGTGGAATATGTATGTATACATGTGTTGTGTTGTGTTGTGTTGTGTTGTGTTGTGTTGTGTTGTGTTGTGTTGTGTGTATGTTGGCTGCTGGAACACCTACATTTCTCTGCTGAGATGAATAAAGTATTTCTTATCTTATCTTATCTTATCTTATCTTATACTTATACTCCACTACATTTTGAGGCAAATATTGTACTTTTTACTCCACTACATTTAGCTGACAGCTTTAGTTACTTTTCAGATTCAACATGAAAAAATATTTAATATGATTACACATTTATAAAACAAAACAGTGTATTAAGTATAAATGCATCAATACAAATAATCTTATAATATATTTAGAACACATAAAACAATCTGAGTGGGTCCACTCTGCAAAACGAGTACTTTTACTTTTGATACTTTAAGTACATGTTGGTGCTGATACTTTTGTACTTTTACTTCAGTATGTTTTGAATGCAGGACTTTTACTTGTAGTGGAGTAATTTCACAGTGTTTTATTAGTACTTTTACTTAAGTAAAGGATCCTAATACTTCTTCCACCACTGGGGATTGGTGATGCTTTGTTGTGCACTGCAAAAAAGCCAACTTGTATTTTTTGGCCTAAATCAGTGATATAAGTTGGTAAAACTTGGAAATATAAATTATTGACATTTAGGGCAATTATGTAAGTTAGCACAACAAAGGAAGCCAGTTGTCTGCTCAAAAACAAGTTGGTGAGTTGTTGTTACTTATATCTTTAAGTTGGGGTTCACAACAAGGGACAATAGTTCTGCTAACTCTTATTTCTTTGTTGTGAAATGCGGGAAAGCGGTGAAATTCGGTCATTAGCGAAAGCTAGCGGCTAACTGATGCTAGCGGCTAACTGATGCTAGCAGCGCTGCTTGTTACAGCTACAAGAGTAGCCATTAGCGTATCAATGCTAACTCAAAATTGTGGTCGCAACATTAGCTGACATTTCATAGCGGCATTACAATCGTGCCAATTCAGCACATTACAGAAGTAAGGATTAAAAGTTATTACAATGTTAAATTATAAGTTAGTAAAACTTACTAGTTGACTTACTGAATTCAGAGTTGAGCAAACTCAAAAAACAAAACTTAAAATATTTAGTTTAACTGTCCAACTTAAAATTTTATCGAAGTTTGTTGCCTTGAAATTTTGAGTTCACCCAACTTTTCTTTTTTTGCAGTGTGTGCTGAATATTGGTATTTTATCATTCTACCGTACTCTCTTCAGTTTTCAACCCACCTATGACGTTGAGGTGACCCGTCACCTCTTTGGAGCCGAAGCTGTTGGTGACCTCGCAGATGTAGTTGCCGCTGTCCTCGAGCCTCAAGTCAGAAATGGTGAGGCCCGTGATGCGCCGCGTCCAGCGGGAGTCTGCAGGTAATGGCCGACTGTCCTTCAGCCAGCGGATGGTGGGGTTTGGGTATCCGGATGCGATGCAGGGCAGCTCCACGCTGTGCCCCAACTGCACCTCACCGGACTGGAAACTGTCCAGCACTGACGGGGTGGACTCCGTAGGGTCTGCATGGGAAGCACGTCACAGAAAGTCATCAGTACTTTCACAGATTTTTAAATCCTAAAAAGAATAGTTGGTAACAGTTTACAATAACCATCATTTATAAATGATAAACAGATAGTTTGTTAATGTTTAATCATCATATATAAACCATATATAGGCCATTTAGAATTGCAAATACATAATTTATTAATGTTTAACTAACTACATCATTTATAAATGGCAAATAGAATATAGAGTAGATCAGTAGTTCTCAACCTTTTTGAGTCGCGACCCCCAATTTAACATGCATGTTGTCCGTGACCCCCGCTCACTGAACACAATCTCACACGCACAGTTCAGATCACCCAAAAAAGAAACAAAATGACCAAAAAAAGTAAACAAAATGACCAAAAAAGACACAAATTGACCAGAAAAGACACAAAATGACCAAAAAAGACACAAAATGACCAGAAAAAGGAAACCAAATTACCAAAAAAGACACAAATTGACCACAAAATGCTAAAAAAAAAAAAAAAAAAGACCTAAAAAGACACAAAATGAACAAACATGGTATATTAATGTAAGTTTATAGTTACTTTACCATTAACAAACAATTAAATTATAATTCATAGTTTATTAATAGTTTTAGTTGCACTCATTTTAACATTTTAACACCATATTAAGTATATTAATGATTTTTTTAAATGATTCATATAACTTTAAGAAATTGTTTTTTTAAGATTAAATATGTATAGCACTTTGTTAATGTTAATAATTGGTTTATAAACCGTCTATAAACATTATTTAGTTGGTTATTGTAAAGTGTTACCGAATAGTTTGACATTTAGAAAATATCTCATTTAACATAATGTAATTTCTGCTGAGAGCTAGATGAGAGAATTGATACCACTCTCTTACTCTGCACAGTCATGATGAGGCTTCCGCTAGCCGATGGTTAGCTTAGCTTAGCTTAGCACAAAGGCTAGGAACAGGGAAAACTGCTAGCCTTCCTCTGAGTTATGAGCTGCACTTTTTCTTGGCCATGCATAGTAATTGGTCTTTCCTGGTTGTCTGGCAACTTCCCAGTGACAAAGAGACTTCAGAAACTGGGCCTGGCAAAGAAACAGTTACGTTTGGCACCAAACTGTCTATAACACAACAACATGTTGTTTTTACACTTCGGTTTTAGCATGAACTAGAATGGCACTCGGAGAGAGCAGACGTCCGCCAAGGCCAATGGTGCATTCACGTGCTCCTTGGATGCTCCAATGTACGTCATAACATGGATGCTACAACGATGAGTTGTATTTTATTGCTCATAACATTTAACACATTGATAGCTGTTTCTGTGCAAACAAAGAGCAAAGGAAATGGCTCTGATGACCCATGAAATGTGTACCAAAATTTTCACATACTTTCTGTGTTGTTCCAACTTGAGGGAGCCTTCACTTTAACTAATTTGTACGATTATTTCTACACCACATGAATGCAGCATAAACACCCTTTCAAACAATGTTAACAAACGTGAAAAGTAATCTGTGTATCAACCCCGTGATACGGATTTGTTCCAGAGTTAAATTGGCTTTTCTTTGGCTCATGCTACACCCTTCCACCAAGTTTCATGAAATTATTACACAAACAAAATACAACATGATAATTATATAATATATAGTATTAAGCTTTAGGTGCTTCTAGGTGGATTTTGTTCCCAAAATAGCTATTTCCTCCTTTTTTCCAGTCATCATGCTAAGCTAAGCTAAGCTAACAGTCTTTGATGAGAAGTGGGTGATATATATAGTCTACGATAATACCGTTAACATTGTTTTGATGACGCGCAATTATTGAGTATTTATAATATTAAAAAAACATTTTTAAAAAGTACAATAGACGGTAGGGGAGAGGTGCATGAAAGTCACTTTAACAATATTAAGAAACGATAATGTGCCACTTATTTGCTCATGCTTGTATGCTGCAAAAATTTCTCCTCAGGAGAGAAAACCTGAATTTAATTTAATGTCTCCACATTGAAGATTAACGTGAATCTCTTGAATGCTTAAGTTTAAAAAAACAAATAACAAGAGCCGTTGTTCTGAAACTTTGTGTTCATCCATAGATGTCCTGGTAAGCAAGAAGAATTTTAGCAGCTTTTTTTTGGTAAAGAAATCACATTTTAAAGGATATCGTCAGATTATCATTATCGGAAAATTAAAAAAAATATAAGTATATTTATAAAATAAAAGATTTTTTTTCTCATATCACCCACCCCTACATATAAAGTGGTATCAGTCTTCCCATTTCTAACCTCTTCACAAGAAATCAAATGAGCATATTTCCATAAAAAAATCTTGAAAAATACAACTGTAAAAGACAAGCCACTGATAATATCCCCATGCTCTGATTTGTATTTAGCTAACTTCTATGAGTGTAAACGGTAACTTTACATTGCCTACCCATAACAGAGAGCCTGGCTCCATTGCTCTGGCGAGTCTCTCCGCTGTACTTGTGCTTTGTGATGCAGCGGTAGGTGGACAGAGCGTCTTCCTTCTGCACTTCTGAGATATACAGAGCGCCAAATGAGGTCAGGAAGAAACGGTTACCTGTGGAGGACAGCAGAGAGGAGAGGGATACATTAGTCAACATATTTGAGTAATATATTATAATGAAGACACATCATTTGCATGTAAAACATCGTGAGGGTCAAGGAGAGAGGATGTTGTGTCCTGTACACAGCGTAAAGGCCCTGGAGGCCAATTTGTAATTTGTGATATTGGGCCTTGAAAGAAGTTTACTTGACTTGTGTCAGTGCAGGTATACACTGCAAAAAAAGAAAAGTTGGGTGAAGTCAAAATTTCAAGGCAACAACATTCGATACAATTCTAAGTTGGACAATTAAACTAAATATTTTAAGTTTTGTTTTTGAGTCTGCTCAACTCTGAATTCAGATTTTTGTCAACTCAACTGTAAGTTGTACTAACTTATAATTTTACATTGTAATAACTTTTAATCCTTACTTCTGCTAACTTCTGCAATGTGCTGAATTGGCACGATTGTAACGCCGCTATGAAATGTCAGCTAATGTTGCGACCACAATTTTGAGTTAGCATTGATACGCTAATGGCTACTCTTGTAGCTGTAACAAGCAGCGCCGCTAGCATCAGTTAGCCGCTAGCATCAGCTAGCCGCTAGCTTCAGTTAGCTGCTAGCGTCAGTTAGCCGCTAGCATCAGTTAGCCGCTAGCTTTCGCTAATGACCATATTTCACCGCTTTCCCGCATTTCACAACAAAGAAATAAGAGTTATCAGAACTATTGTCCCTTGTTTTGAACCCCAACTTAAAGATATAAGTAACAACAACTCACAAACTTGTTTTTGAGCAGACAACTGGCTTCCTTTGTTGTGCTAACTTACATTATTGCCCTAAATGTCAATCATTTATATTTCCAAGTTTTAACAACTTAAATCACTGTTTTAGGCCAAAAAATACACGTTGGTTTTTGCAGTGTATGCACAGTGTGCAGGACCAATTCACAATGTCATATTTGAGCTTCACTTGCTTTGTTAAAAGTTAGGATGATTTAATCAAACGTTCCAGCTAATAATCATACTTGGAGGATTGTGATTTTGTAATGACAGACTTTTTTGTTTGTTTTGAATTAGATTTTGTGCTGTCGACCATACGGGTTTGATTACTTTGTGTTGTTTTCTATCGCTTAATAACATCACATCTATTCTATAAGCAATCTCTGAACACATCCACTATCAGTCTGACAATGATTTGGCCTCTGAGGGCAAGAACTAATACTTCTGGGAATCTGGTGTATCCAGCAGATATCCGGATCATGGATAATGGACCATTTACCTGCAGTCAACCAAAGCTGACTCAAACATGATTGGTCCATACTACCCTGACTAAACTGGACTTCAACAGGTCTAAATCTGACACTAAAATGGTTTAGATACCAGAATATAGGCCTCTTGCATAAAGAATCCTTGAAATAATTCCACTTTAAAATATATTTTTTAAAGTCAGTGAGAAGCCCCTTCTTTTTAAAGCGGAATTATGCAACTTTTGAAAGAAGAAATGGCAGAATTGGCCCCTTACCAATACAAAAATGTAGTTAAAAACCATTAAAATGCACCTTTGCGCAAATAAATACACTTTGGGATTTTGTGGCTAAAGCCTTACTTCTTCTAATTTGACCAATAACTTATGATGGCCAATGTTGGTAAACTTTAAATAGATTATACTGTTTTACTGATATTACTTAACCAGTTTACTGACCTTATGATCAACCCAATTTGTGCTACTTTTGTACTGTTTAAGGCGGTCACTGATAAATATTTCAGTGATTTTAACATAAAAGTTGAGAAGAAATAAGTCTAATTTTTGTAGCTACTGTTTATCAAAAGTTTTCTAGCTTTAAATATTTTTTATATGTGCAAAAAACATAAATCTTACAACCCATATACATGCTGTAAAGTCTGTAACATGGACGTAAATACCGTTGTTCACGTCTTTTCAAGTTTTATTCACTGTTCTGAATGTGATATGATACATTCAAACCGCCCTTGATCCACAAGAGCCTCTTTATTCACTATATTCATTATTTTTCAATTCTATATGTTTGCTTTTGCTGAAAAGAAGCAAAACCAAGCAAAGAAAGTATGCTGTTGGGTGAGTGAAAGGTCATGAAAGATGTGTGCTGCTTTTGAAGTAGATGAGAGATGCCAACCTCTCCATCATCAGACCCTCCTGACAAACCTTGAGCACATTTTTTCAGAAGAATAACCGATTTCAAAAGAAAAAAGGCTTCAAAAATGCCCAACCACAGCACTTAGGTGAACACATGGGAGCTTTTAACACACTGTGTCCCATCCATCTAGTGAGATATACACAATAGAGAAAGGTCGATGAGGAGGAAGAGAAAGGGAGAAGAGAGACGGGAGATATTGTAGGTGTTAATAATTGATGTGTATCTGTGTGTTATGGTAACAGCAGATTAGTGTCATTTTCATTTCACATCAGTGAGTGCTTGGTTCGCCTCTGATTTATCTACATGTCAATAGAGACAGCATGTGCACATGTGTGTGTGTGTGTGTGAGAGAGAGAAGAAGAGGGGAAGGAGAAGAGAAGAGGAGAGTGTATTTCAGTGTTTGATTCTTTCCGCTTCTCTGAATCTTTTTGTATTCTGTTTCCCCCAAAGGGTTATTTTAGACAGTGTGCACTTCAGAGTTTGTAGTAGATTGCAGATTGTTTGGTTATGTGAATGCTATTGCAGTTTGTGTGTGTGTGTGTGTGTGTGTGTGTGTGTGTGTGTGTGTGTGTGTGTGAACATTCTGGATTCTGGCTGTTGTTTGCTGTACATGATTTTTCAATGTCTTTTTCGATGTTGACAAGAGAGGACTTGAGTAAAACACAGGTGCATTGAATAGTTGAATACTGGAAATACACACACAAACAATGAAACACACACTCTCTCTCTCTCTCTCTCTCACACACACACACACACACACACACACACCTCCAAGCATCAAGTATGTACCTCGTCACAGCAAATTTATTCTGAAACACTTCTGCTGCTCTATATGTTTAATTGTAAACATGCATGTTTGAAATAAGTAATGTCGTGTGAAAACTTCACGGCTTAAGCTACAGTTTTGGTTAGTTTTCCTTTTACTCTTAAATAGATATATAGATGGATAGATGGATAGATGGATAGATAGATAGATAGATGGATAGATAGATAGATAGATAGATAGATAGATAGATAGATTACTTTATTCATCCCCGAAGGGAAATTCGGTTGTCACAGCAGTTCGGTATTCAAGTACAATAAAATACAATAGAATAAAATACTGACCAAAACCAGTAGTTAATAATCTGATTTTCACAGTTTTGATTAATATGTTTTGATGAAAACAAAATATGTATGGTTATTGTTTGATATGACCATCTGCACCTGGACGTGTTTCTGCATGTTTAAATGTCAGTACGTGACTTTTGACGTGTGAGTATCAATGAACATGTGTAGATGTTAATGTATAAGTTCATATCAATAACCAAGCTACTGTGTGTGTGTGTGTGTGTGTGTGTGTGTGTGTGTGTGTGTGTGTGTGAACAGCGATCGATGCATTTTATAGCTGCACAACTCCATCCAAAAGAGATTTATTAAAATATAGAAGACTGGCCTGGCTCCCTGCCACACACACACACACACAGACACACACAGACACACACAGACACACACACACACACACACACACACACACACACGTTCTACCACTCTAACAAGACTGAGCTGTGAAGGAGACTGAAGGCTTTACTCTACTGAAGTTTTGACTGACTGCATTATTCCAAATAACATTCGTTGTTCACTCAGCTCGTTAATGATTAAGCTGTTGAATAGTTTTAATATTATTCTGTTTACTAATTAAAAGTCAAGAAATTGTGGAGAATGGCCATCAACATTTTCAAAAACCCAAGGAGACGTTTTTAATAAACCAGATCTTCAATTTACAATTACATAAAACGGGAAAAAACTGAGTGGAAATAAAGTTGAGTTAATTTGAACAATTACCAATAATATTAAGTTACAATTAAACAGCTACGGAAACATTTTTCAATTATCAACTAATCGATTAATCGACTAATATACTTTCAGTGCTTTTAGAGCTTCTTTAGAGCAGCTATTCTCAACCTTGGGGTCGGGACCCCAATTGGGGTCGCGAGATGATTTCTGGGGGTCGCCAAATCATTTTGGAAGTCAGCGTGTGTTAATGTGTTTTAGTCGTTATGGTCACTTAATGTCTTTTTTGGTCATTTTGTGTCTTTTTTTGGTCATTTTGTGTCTTTTTTTTTGGTCATTTTGTGTCTTTTAGGTCATTTTGTGTCTTTTTAGGTCATTTTGTGTCTTTTTTTGATCATTTTGTAGTCAATTTGTGTCTTTTTTGGTCATTTTGTTTCTTTTTTTGTCATTTTGTGTCTTCTTTTTGTCATTTTGTGTCTTTTTAGGTCATTTTGTCTCTTTTTTTGATCATTTTGTGGTCAATTTGTGTCTTTTTTGGTCATTTTGTTTTCTTTTTTTTGGTCATTTTGTTTCTTTTTTGGGTGATCTGAACAGTGCTTGTGAGATTGTGTCAGTGAGCGGACAACATGCACGGACAACATGCATGTTAAATTGGGGGTCGCGACTCAAAAAAGTTGAGAACTACTGCTTTAGAGAACCTTTAATGTCAGATCAGTTCACATTCAGAGAAAGTCTACATTTTATAAAAGTCTATAAAAGGCGTTCCAATATCTGTGAGTGTGTATCTGGGCTGTCGGATTTCTGAATGTATACACACACACACACACACACACACACACAGTTTTAACTGTCGGCCTGTGCATCTGCATGCATATGTGAAAGTTCACACACACGTGTTTTCATGTGAGTCAGACTGTTGTACTGAGTGCTAAGCGACGTAAGCTGTAATTTCCGAGCCTGCCCTTTTGTTCCAAACTGGGTATTAAGCCTTACAGGATAATATGCACTTGGCGAGTAGAACCCTGTATAACACACTGCTACACCCTGTCACAACATGCCTGGAGAGAGGAAGACGGACCAGAAGGGGGGTGGAGAGAGTGGAGGGGAGAGGAAGAAATTCAGAGAAGGTTAGGAATTGAAAGAAAAGAGAGAGAGAGAGTAGTGCAGGGGACATTCATGAGAAGGAGCTTGTCACTGGTTTTAAAAGAAACGTTTTCAACTATTACTCTTTTTTCCCCCCTCACAATATTTGTGAGTAGAACCAATTATCTGCCAGTATTAGCCTCACACAGACATGTCTGTATCCAGTGGTGGTTCTAGACCAGTTCTACTGTGGGGGCCAAGCAGGGGCCAGTGGGGCACATTAAAAAACGGCAAAGATGATATTTAAGCATTCAAACCCTTTATTTTAGCTCATTTAAAAATCTAATTTAAGTATATTTGGAAGATACAAATACACTGATTGAAACATGAGACTTACCAACAATAATTATTTTTGCAAGACAATGACATTTCTCATTTTTGTGCACAATTACCTTTTATTTTATTTTAAAAGTGCAGTATAGTGAGAACGATCTTGTTTTTATATATATACACACAAGCTTTTATTGCACAATTAAACTATTATACAATGGACACATTCTGGGTTTCCTTTAGTGCACAATGAGATATTGTTTGAACAAAAAATAGTTCAGAATTGTTCCGTCCTTCATCGTTATAAATTCATTTTATTATTAATTTGACACAGGGGCCACAGCAGGGGCCAAGGGCTTCTTCACAGGGGCAGTGGCCCCTGGAGGCCCCTGTGTAGAAATGCCACTGTCTGTATCATATGTATGTTTTTCATATGTGCCAAAATTAAAAACTTTTTTTTTTTCAGAATAAACAATACAGAAAACAATACAGGGGTAATGTAGGTAGGTAGGTAATGTATGATTTATTTAATGTATGATATATTTTTTTATTTTTTTTATTTTTTCCTAGATGTGGTTGTCAATGTAATGCATTGTATGTAAAATGTAAAATAATGCATAATAATGTTAGATGTTCTTTAATAAGTTATTTGTTTAAGAAGGCAGTCTTTTGAGTACCTTTCCATAGCTATATTAGTTAAAAATCTGTGCAAAATCAATATAGAAAATTTTATTAAAAATGTACTATCTCTGCCATCATATGGGAAATTCGTAAATTTTTCCCCTTCTAAAATTAATACGTCTATAAAATCACTTGTAAGTCAGGCTCTATGTCTCTTCTGAATAATCAATTAATTATTAAGGCCATAATATGTAAGAAATTCATGTGTTCAGAGTCTAAGGTGACATCCTCAAATTTCTTGTTTTGCAATACACAAAGCATGCTGGGAAGTGCAGTACTGAGATTCAAAACAGTTTCCACAGAATCCCAAATGTAAATAAGAATAATAAAAATGCTCGACTCTGTGAAGATGGAGCATTCAGAGATTGTCCCATCAACATGGTTTCCGTCTATCAATTATTGCACATACATATATTTGCATCATTTGTATCATCATGTATAATTTTAAAAAACTTTTAAAAACCCACTTGTACAGACTGGCATTTGTGCAATGATTTCTAACGTTCTTACACATATTTTAATTTTGTATCCTATTATTTTTGCTTGTTCATTGTTTTTGATGATGTTCTGTTATTTTTGTTTTAACTGTTGTATTACCTCCGTGATAATGTACTTTGTAAAGCACTTTGTAACCCTGGTTTTGAAAGGTGCTATAGAAATATAGTAATAAGTAATTTGCTGTGTGAATTAAAAACAAAGAAAAATATCAACCATTCCAAAGGATGCATATCTGAGTATATCCTAAATGAACTAGAAACTAACAATATAACGCAGCTACAGTATGCACACTGTAAAAAAATACTTTTGTTTTTACGGTAAAAAACCGGCAGCTGTGGTTGCCAGAACTTTACCGTAATAAATACGGTGCAACTTTTTGTAACATTACGGTAAAATTATATTAGCACTGTTGATTTCCCGTTTAAGATTGCCATTTTATTCCATATTTTACTGTATAAATAAAAAGTTTTTCCATCAGAAGAAACTTTGTTCTGCCATATAACTGACAAGAAAATACTATATAAATGCTGCATGAATTAAAGATTTTACCATTAAATATTACAGTTTATTTTTGTTGGAGATATGGTGTTAAGTACATTTAACAGAGAGAAAAAATATTTTTACAAAAAATGAATGCAAAAATGATGGCTTGTATATATATTACATCATATTTTTTGCCAGTGTATTTTACAGTAAAGTATTTAAAAAATAAATAAAAATGTAAAAAAAATCTGTTTCAGCTGATTTATACATTTACAGTGTTTCATTGTTACTGAAACTAAATTAAACCATTTATCATTTTATGGTCTTTTACTGTCATGGTTTAGCAGTTTTTCACCGTAAAATCTACACATATTTTTTGCAGTGTAGTGAGTAAAGGGAGTGAAGACTAAGCACAAACAGCCAGTTAAAATGGTGAAACAATCAATTAATTATCCTCGATGTTGTTGATTAATTTTCCAATCAATTAATCATTTCAGCATGAGAGTGCTTACTCCATTCTCTGTCTTGTCATGACTGCTCTGAGACCAGCCTGCTCCTCTTCACCTCCTCTCTCCCCCTTCCTTCCCCTGCTGCTCTTTCTACCTGATATCTAATTTCTAGTCACTGCCTGCTCTCCTGCTGTCTGTGGAGATGTGACACACCTAAAACAGCGGAGAGGGTGCAGGCAGCGATGGAGAGAGGCGGTGGAGGAGAGGAAGGGGCTGACCCTACAGGGAGGAGGAAGTGCAGATGGAGATTGATGGAGGGAGAGATAGGGAGATAAAGAGAAACATGCCGTTGGGAGTGACAGAGGAAGGAGTGAGAGTGAGAGGGATGAGGGGCCTGCAGGCCCGAGAGCCACACATGGGTAAAAACAATTCCTCTACGTCTTTCTCCGTCTCTCTCTCTCTCCCTCTCTCTTTCTCTTTCTCCCCTTGCAAGCCTCTCCTTGTGGGAGAGAAGATCAATTCTCGTCTAGTCTGCCTACGCCTCCAGGAGTTTGTTGTTGTTGTTGAGTGCGTGTATGTATGTATGTGCTTCTGTGTCTGCTTTTTTTTTTTTTTTTTTTTGCTGTGGGAGGCAGGATGAGATTTTTTGAGGTCTATCCCAAACCCAAGGGAGGCGCAAAATCCCCCCGTTTCCTCCTTATCACAACGCTTTCCTTCCCTTTTTTTTGCTGCTTTTTTTTTTCAATCAGTGTGACATCTAGCCACCATTCCCGGCCTCTCTTCCTCAAGAAGTCTCCCCTCTGCCCTCTACCTCTTTCTATCTCCGCCTTTTTTCCTTCTAGTCTGTGCTCCTCTTCCTTCTCTTTCAGGGAGGTCTGTAACTAATGGAATCAGTTCAGCTGATCAGCCTGAGGCAGGAAGTCAAGCCAAGTGCAGAGTGAAGCTGCTGCTGGATCTGTGTGTGTGTGTGTGTGTGTGTGTGTGTGTGTGTGTGTGTGCGTGCACGCATGCCAGAAATCCCATAGACAGACACATACATGCAAATAACGAGACAGAGAGACGGGAGGGGAGAGAGGGAGACGGACACAATGAAAAAAGGATTAGGGAGCCCTGGAGCACCACTTGTCTTCCCCAAAGTTTCCACACAGAGAGGACACCCCTCTTCTTTGAGATAGGTGGGGGAGTCAGGAGGAGGTAAAAAAAAAAAAAAAAGATGGAGGCAGAAGATGAAGGGATGCAGGATAGGCGCAGCTAAATATATCCCATTACAGTATATGGCTGCCATCTTCAACAAATTATCGTCAAACAGAGGGGGGAAGAATAGCAACATAAAGAGCAGAAAACAATGAGAAGAGAAAATGATAATGTTAATGTGGGAATGCTGTAGCCACCGGGGAGGTTGGGAGGAGAAGAGGATCAGATAAGACAGATAAAGAAAAGTAACTAAGAAAAGATATACATATTTTGAGATGCTGGCTAGACCATAGAGAAAAGAAAGAGACAGAAATAGATAAAACAGCGAGTGAAAGTGAGAAAGAAAGTGATGTCGGAGAGAAACAGAGCGAGAGAGGAAATGGCGTAAGTAAGGGGGTTTGTTCTTGGTGCTGCCATGCAAATGAAGGCGGCGCTGCAGCAATGCTAACTAACAGCAATTCACACTGTTGGACTCATCACTTATTAATGCTCTACGGCTCCCCCCTCCCTCCTCCCTCCCTCTCTTTCTCTCTCCCTCTCTTTACCCATTCCTCTCTCCCCTGCTCTCGCCAGGATCTCTCATTTTTTGTTCGCTCTCTCGCTCGCTGTTGCTAGGGCCCGTGCACTCACGTGACAACAGCTGGGTAGGGGGCGCTGCGGTGGCACACAGCGACATGTGCGAGTGTGCGTTTCATGTGTGCACAGTGTGTGTGTGTGCACAGTGTGTGTGTGTGCACGACAGAGTACCCTTCATTAGAGGTAAAAATGAAATCAGCCATTTAAATGATGGCGATGGAGATCAGAGGAGAGAAGAGAAACTGCTGAATGGATGTGTAATTGATTCACAGGCCCAGGCTATAGGCCACAGAGGAGCTCAACACATCTCTCTGTGCATCATGTCACTTTATTTTTCACTCTGTGCTTTTTAACAAAAACACATGCTGAAGACTGTCACCACCATTATTGTCAAGGTTTGCCTTTCAGGTTTTAAGGCTAAATGGACCACAGGCTCAGTATAATACAGAGCAGCAGTTGTACAAATGGACTTCTGCACACACACAAACACTCACACATATAGCACACTCGCAATGTGTCTCACGATCTACACATTCTTACTCCCGCTGTCTCACAATGCGTGTTTGCAGAGTGCACTCAACAAATTGTGAGTGTGTGTTTTTGTGCAGAGCATCATCACTACAGGATGCCACAGCGACGAGCAGACAGTGGAGTACACCTACACATTCCTTATTTATTCTCCTCTTGATTCAACTTTTCTTCTCTTTTCTTCTTGCCACTTTGTCTGCACAAACCCCCTTACTGTATCATTACGTTGCTCATTTTACCGGCTCTGTCTCACACACACATAGGTTGTCCCACATTCTGCAGGGGAATTGAAAGATGTGAACCCATAAGTGAGTCCTAGACTGAGCATGTGTGAGACAAGAAGAAGACAAGTGTGTGTTTTAGAGTCATAGATACAATGAATACGGGTCGAGGTGCGTTGGCCTTTTTACCAAGCTGCAGAGACAGAGTGCAACAAATTCTTCTGTGATTTTAAATTTGAATGTAATTTGTCATCAAAAAGCGGTAACACTTTACAATAACCATCTAAGGGATGTTTATAGATGGTTTATAAACCAATTATTATTAACCATTTACAAAATTCTATACATATTTAATCTTTAAATGGTTTCAAGCAATTTCTTAAAGGTATAAGAATAATTTTGAAATCATTTACATACTTAATATGGTGTTAAATGATGATTAAACATTAATAAACTATCTGTTTACCATTTATAAATGATGGTTATTGTAAAGTGTTACCCAAAAAGCTTTAGTAACAGGTAACTCAGTATAACTCTGCTGGGGGAAAAAAGCAAAAAAAGGGCGAGACCTGTGCTGAGAATGTATTGTTTTTGCTGCCCTTCACTCACAAAGGCTACTGAAATCTACTGAATATCAAGAACTTACTTTTTTAAATTGCAATATTGGCGTGTAAGAGCATGCAAACAGTGAGGCTGCACCTGGGTGTGAAAGGCTCATGGTTTACTGAGTCTCGCTATGAACCGGTACAAACAATATTTGTGCTCAAAAGCAATAAAGTTAAAGGATGTCTATGGCTGTTTGAATTATGGATAAGAGGTTGAGGTGACCTTTAAAGTTATTGTACATCAATAGAGTTAACCAAGATGCATGTACCTTTACTTTATTCATCCATAATTTAAGCACCACCCAGTCAGCAAACAGGGGTGTGTGAACATCTAAGGGTTTTGTAACAAGCAAGAGAAAACACGCCATTATAAAAATCTACAGAATGCTCATGAGAAGCAGTGCGGATGTGAGAAATGTTCAAGGCCTACAACAGATCAGCACCACGGACAGCTCCATCTCCAAATGTTCAGGAATACTGGTGGAGGAAGCACCACAGACAGCTCTGCTGCTGCAGCCAGAAATAGGAAAAACTTCTTGTGTAAAGTCTCATCATGCAGGTCTCAGTGGTACAATGGTTGGCACAATTAAACTGAGTGTGTGTGTGTGTGTGTGTGTGTGTGTGTGTGTGTGTGTGTGTGTGTAGTGGATACTGTGGCAGAGTAATAAAATAGTAATGTGGCATATGGCCCATTGCTACAGCCCAACCCACCAGCAGTCAGTCAACTCCCTACAACAGACATTCAGTAGAGAATCTATCGTTGGTAAACAAGTATTGTATGTATTTATGATGGGAAACTACAGTGTGATAAGGGCTGGGCAATAGTCATGACACATCTTAATAATGATATATCTCCTTATGGCATGTTTTCTGGTTATAAAACAAATAAATATATCCCTGAAATAACCACAAGATTAAGCGTATTTTTGTTTTACTTCTGTGTGTAAAAAGCAGGACGTATTTTGTAGACCTATTGCGATATTTTGCGTGGCAATATTATATCGATTCATGGCCGCCAAGTATCTATATTTAGTAAATAAATAAAAATCTAAAATGTAGTTTGAAGTGCAAATCTCAACAGTTGCCAAATACAAAAAAATTACTCTTGACTCTTGATTATGAGCAAATAATAAAAATAACCATTTAGAGGTTCCGGGGGCACATTTTAATGAAATCTTGTGAAGGAGAATAAAAGTTCTTATATGTTTTGTTTAAGGCATCTTATTTTGACAGTCTTCTTGTAAATTCTGCGGTGGATTCTCTTAACACACTGTGCTCTTATTTTGGAAGCTGCATGTGTTTAGCGACAGGGAATAAGTAGCTTTTTGTGATTAAAACAACTTTAACCACTACATCAAGAAGTAGGAATGTTGCCAATATCATGATATGAATTTTTTTTAACCATAAAAAAAATATACCGATATTATCGTGAACAATACGATATGGCACACCCCTAGTCGAAGGTGACATCCTCAAATTTCTTGTTTTGCATTATGCAAAGCATTCTGGGAAGTGCAGTTCTGAGATTCAAAACAGATTCCCACAGAATCCCAAATGTAAATAAGAATAGTAAAAATGCTAGACTCTGTGAAGGTGGAGTATTCATTTAACACCATCAATGCATTTTTGTGAGCAGAGAATGTCCCATGAACATGATTTACATCTATCAATTATTGTAAATATGTATATTTGCTGTGTGTATTAAAAAAAATCCTCCAGTTCCTTCCATGCAGTGACAGTCAGCTCTCACTCAGATGGTAAAAATTGCCATCCATGGACAAGAGGAGCTCCATTTTTCGCTCTTTATTTTAAAAAAATGTAGAATCATTCTAATACTGATTAAGATTTTGATTACCGTGGCAATCATAGCTTCCAAGCATTGGGGTCAGCCTGACATACAGCAGAAATACTGTTCCTCACTGTGTTTTTTTGCTCCTGGCAAGGATTAGAATGTAAAGCCCATCCAACTGATGGAAATATAGCCATAACTGGTCGACATTGTGGCAGAGATGATATAGAAAAATATATACAATAGACATTTTTATATTGTTTCGATCGAGATAAATTGTCATATCACCCAGACCTAAGTGTGCCGGACTAACATGGGTAAACAAGTTGGATGTATTTGTGATACAGTGTGACAGATTTGCCTTATAAGAAAGGGGCATAACAGTCAATCAAATGGTTTCACAAAGAAGTAGCAAACAGCAACAGGTTGGAGAATGTGCACAAAAAAAAGTGCACAAAGCTACAGCAAGAGAGCATAACACATGGTAACACAGTGACATCTTTGTTTTAATCCAGAACGGCCATCCTGTGGTGTAGATAGCACAAATGTGACACAATGTTGGGTCAGATTAGTGTAAAGTTTAAGTATTGCTGACATAACAAGTGAGTAAAAAAATTGTTATCCACTTCTGATTAGCATCTTGAGAGCCCATAATGGAGTTACAATGTCTACAACTGGATAGTGTTTTGCACACGAATGCAAATAAATTTAAAACAAGCGGTCCTGAGATTGCATTTCTTTTGCTCACTTGACTATTTACCTGCATGCAACCACAGCCTGCTCTGATGTGATTGGTCAATATGACTACAAACAGACCACAAAGGGACTACAATTGGAAACGAGAACTCTTGTGATACCGAAATCAGATTCTGCATCCATATGTAGTTCCACTGGACCGAACTCTCTTACCAGAGTGTCCGATTTCTTACAGTTATCCACTGATATACTAATAATTTTAATAATTATGCCTATTATAGCGGCATGAGCCTGAAGACATCAGGATAGTGGTTTTAACTACTTTCTTTCTTGCAGGTGTGCTAGTCCTAAATTCATCAACTCTGCCTCGCCTGCTGAGAACCATTTTACAGCGAGGTGCATCATAAAACAAGCAGTTCACTATAATAAAATCAATGCTAATTTGCATAACAACATGGGAGCGTGGGATCATACAAAAAAAATGCTTGTTTGCAAAACTTATATATAAAAAGCATTTGTTCTTTCAATGGTGAACAGGTACGGACAACGTTTTTCAGAGTGAGAAAGAATGAAAGGAGTCAGTCTTGATTCCTCCTCCTCCTCCTCCTCCTCCTCCTCCTCCACTCCTTCCCCTGGCTAATTTATTTGATAATTACCAAGGGCCCATTATGGCTGATTCAAGGAGGCACTGGGAAGGCCTACTAAAAGCTATTTCATTTGAGCAGCTCGTACTGTATCTAAGCACCCTCCGTGCGTCATACACACACACACACACACACACACACACACACACACACACACATGCATGAACTATATAAAACATGACTTGTACAGCTGTGAGTCCATTCAGGCCCAACATGTAATTAACACCCTCACCCCACCTTCACTCACATCTCGAGGCCTGTGTAGTGTTGTATGTGTATGTGTGCGTCTGCAGCATGCATGTGCACCGGTGCATACATGCATGTCTGTGCATGTCGGGGCTGAAAGGTGGGCAGAGGTGAAGGATAATAAAGATTGGATTCTAATAAAATGTTCTCATCCACCTAAATCCCCCTCATGCCCTCTCCCCCCTACCTGCCATATTAACACCCCCATTACAAGGGCAGATGAATGAAAATGAACAGAGCTGTGGTGTGATTCCCCGAGTGTCAAATCAATACCACTCCCCTCCTCCTCTGTTCCCCTCCCGCCTTCCAACCCGCCCTCTCTCCCTTCATCCTCTTTCTCTGCTGCTATAATTTTCCTATTCTCCTCTCCTCTGTTGGGTCTGAAGAATTGACATGTGTTTGACAAAGGGAAATCTACACCTAGCGACAATAGGCTCCCCAACTGAGCCTCCCTCCCTCTTCTTCTTCTCCCTCTCTGGTATGAAATGAATGACGCTTGCTCCTATCTTCTCTCTCTATTCACATTCAAAGTAGACTATAATAGTTAAGTGCTACTGAGAACAAGCCAGACATAGAAAGAGCCACAAGGACGTTATATTACTGCCACTTTCTTTGACTCAACCAGAGACAAAAGCTTGCTTAAGGACTGCGAAGAGGTGATGTCAAAATAACAGAGGAAGGTTAATAAAGGAGAGTTTCTCTGTCTCTGCCTCTTTCTCTCTATGAGGGCAGGACACACGCAGTTACCAGAGGCAGAATAATTGAAGAGGAAACACAGATACACACTCCGTCTATTCTTATCTCTCTCTCTCTCTCTCTCTCTCTCTCTCTCGCTACAAGTGTTTCGGTTTTTCAGCCCCAACCCTTGACCTTCTCATCCTCCTCTCCCGCCTTGTTCTGTCTGTTTACCAGGTTCAATATGATGCAGTGATCTGAGGATAGGTATGCAGAGGACTAATGCACTCATTAAAAAGGCATGCTTCACCGTCAAATGCCAGCTGCCGCCCTCCCCAACACCACCGCCACGTCTCCTGTTTTCTTTGTCTTTCCCTATCTCGATATCTATCTGTTTCCTTGGTTTCTCTGTTCTCTACCTCCGTCTCTCTTCCTGCTGCTGTCTCTCTGTTTCTCTTTCTATATCTGTTGTTAGAAGGTGACACCCCGTACACCCACACACCCCTCACCCTCTCTGAGCAACTCATGCTTGAGACGAGAGAGAGAGAGAGAGAGAGAGAGAGAGAGGAAGAAGAAAAACAAATAAAGGAAATGGAAAAATGCACTCATCCAAACCAAAAGAAATAGAAAGAAGGAGAAATCTGATAATCTGTCTGTTTTTATCATCAGCCCACTCCCCGTGTCTTCATCTCGGTCTTTCCCTCCGTAATGGTTAAAAGGCCCCTACCACACTAAAGCAACCTTAATTGGAACGGCCATAAATATTCAAGCAGCAAGATGGAGGCAGGGTGGATGTCTGGATGGAGAGAAAATGGTTAGAAGAAGTGGGACGGAAAGGAAAAGAGACTTAAACAAGAGCAGCCAAAGTGACACAAAACACCTCAAAGCTTCTCTTTACTTTAAAATGAATGTTCTGTTTGTCAGAGTGCACATACAAACACACATCCCACCAAAACTACACTTATCTGCAAATTCACTCCGGATTTCAAATCTGAATTCAAAGAATCGATCAAGATGAGCAATTATCAAAATTAAAAGCAAGATTGGTGAAATTGACATTTTTACCCTGTGGCTTTAGTGTGGTACATTCCAGAAAAATGTGGCAATCATATCACATTTGATACCATGTTTTCTATCATTTTAAACGTGTTGTCGGAGCATAAAAACAATCCCATAGTGTTAAAAAAAGAGAAAAAATATTAAAAATAAATCCAGTTGTGACCTTAAAATCAAAAGTAAAAGTGAACCGTAGATTTGGAGAATGGTTACTCGTCTAACAATGACACAAAAACAAACACAGACTTGTCAACAAGCGGTGCATTGTGTCGCTTTTGTCTTTAATTATTTAGTCTCATAGATAATACATAGAGACATGCTCGCCAGTCATGAGAAGGCTAAGGGGACATATCTAATACATTATAAACACACACACACAGAGTTAAGTCTACTAAAGCGTGACCTTATTTCTGCTGTGGAAAACACAAAAACAACAGCGGTCCAATTTCACACACAGGTCGTTTTTGCGTGATTGTCATCCATTATGTAGAGGAAGACACAGCAAACAGGGAAAAGACTGATCTTCTTCTGAAAGCTTCTGTTTATCTGTTGAACCTGATTCTGCCGTCTACTTGTGGCGAGTTAATGATACTGTGTGAATGCAGGTATCTGCACATGTACACTGTAAAACCCATTGTTGCTTGTTTGTTATTATAACAAAATTTTCCTTGTCAATACAACAAGATTTGTGCAAAATGTCATTTTAACCTAAAATATTGAGTCAAATAGCAGGATTCATTTGAAGCAACTCCTTCGCCTTTGTTGTCTTGACATAAAATTCTTTTGCAATATTGACACTCAAATATTTAAATTGCAACATGGTCTCACAGAAATCCGTGAAATAGCCAAGGATTTCGCTTAACTCAAAATCTGTGGAATAGCCACGGAATCGCTCAAATTTCCGTGAAACTGACACAGATTTCGCTACAATGCAAGTTAATGACAGTCATATCCCGTGGCTATTCCAACATACAAAGTGATTATGTACGTTCACTGAGTGAATATTTAGAAAATAAAACATATATTTCTGGCTAGAAATGTGATCAAAATCCATTTTTTATGCAGAAACTAAGTCAAAATATAGATTTTTCACTACAAAATGAGAGAACTGTCCGCCATGTTTTTTGTTCTGACCGCTGGGACCTTGAAAGTCACGTGACTTGGAACAAACCAATAGCCACGGGATATGACTGTCATTAACTTGCATTGTAGCGAAATCCGTGTCAGTTTCACGGAAATTTGAGTGATTCCGTGGCTATTCCGTGGATTTTGAGTTAAGCGAAATTCGTGGCTATTTCACAGATTTCTGTGAGACCAGGTTCTTAAATTGAAACAAGAAGTTGGGTTTTACAGTGTACAATGCTGCTGAGAGAGAGAGAGAGAGAGAGAGAAAGAGAGAGAGAGAGCGGGAGCGCCGGCACACATGTGATAAACTCTCACACAAATCAATAAAGCCTTGCCCTTTGTAAAGCCATGTTGTCCTCAGTGGGAGTACTACAGTGCCACAGCATGTAAGCAGCAGCACGGTGACACATACTGAATCTCAGGGAGCAGGGGGGTCACCGGGGAGCACGGCCCGAGTGCGGCTGAGTGCACCTTGCATGGCAGGCGGATGAGAGGAGCAAGGGAAGGTGGGAGGGGGAGGAAGAGGAGGAGGAGGAGGAGGAGGAGGGGGGAGGTGGAGGGTGAAGGCCTGCACTTCTCCTACGCATTCCTTCCCTGGCTCCCCTTGTTCGCCTGCGCCACCGTGATGATGCACCCTCACCGCTGTTGCTGGGCATCTTGGCGACAGAGACCCAAAAGAGGATGAAGACGAGGAGGAGAAAGGAGGAGGAGGAGTTAGAGCAGAAGATGAACGAAATGAGGGATGATGGGAAGCAAAAGAGCTGCAGAGACAGATGTTTCAGATTGGAGTGGAGTAGTGGTGACATGCTAAAAGCGGGTCCCCCAGACATCGCGGGGAGGCCTGAGGGGCCAGGAGTGCCCGAGGTACGTGATTGGAGGAGGAGGAGGAGGAGGAGGAGGGCAGGAGCAGCTCTCCCTGCCTGGCTGTCTCTCTGTCTCTTCTGCCTCACTGCCCCCCTACACTCTGTCCCACTTTAGCCCAATGTCACTGGCAGAGCAAAGGGGGAGGGGACATAAAAAAAGAGACTGAAACAGGAGAGAGAAAGAGAGAGGAAAAAGAAGGAAACTAAGGCTACGTTTACACGAGGACGGTCTGAACAGAAGACGCAAAAGTGGCGTCACGTCTTCACTTTTTATTCCTCGTTTAGACGAGCGTTTTCGGGAGGAAATCTGCGTGCATACGGTGACGCAAAAGTGTGTGAAATTCGATTGTATGCAGCCAGGCGGCATCACTTAAAGCCATAAGAGCATCTTTGGGCATGCAGAAGTTTTCACGCCACACATTTTCATCAGCTACTCCTTCCACAAAGTTCTCCACCATCACTAGATCTCCCAGGTCTCCTTCACAGCCGTCTGGCTCGCCTCCGACGAATTGCTGCATCCAGAATGTGATGGAGGTAATTCCAGATCCTTCTCTGTTCACTAATACTATCTGTACATATCCTGGACATTTGGTGGAAAGACTCCTGTAAGTTTATTAGAGCTGCCAGAGCAGCTTGAAGGTCCCACCATGGAAATAATCCCACGTTTGTTTATTTTCCTGTACTGGAGCATGTATGTGACGTAAACACATACGTGACGTGAGCAGATCAGATCAGAGTTTTGTGTCTTGTCAGTGTAGACGACACGCTACGGAGGAGAGGATTTAATTTTTCCACTTTGGAAGGTGGTTTCAGATTTTTGCGTTTTTAAGCCCCAAAAACGCCGTCACCATCTAAACGAAAGGCACTTCCGATAAAATATTTTGTCGTTTTTACCCGCGAGCGTCCTGGTGTAAACGAGGCCTAAGAGGGAGAGAAGGAGGAAAGACAGATTGAGGACTGGAAGATCCCAGAGAGGATGATGATGATGATGATGAGGACACTGATGCTGCAGGAGACTATTGGGAGTCCAGCGAAGGTGTCATTTCATGCTTTCATGTACCAAGATTCTCTCTTTTTTCCTCTCTCACAATCTCTTGTCTGGGAATTCTTTTGTCTCCCTGTCACACAAACATACCGCACTCAGCATATGTAGAGTTACACAAGCAGTCAAGCACAAAGTCCCCATTGCAAATGCATGTATGTGCAGGCATGCGCTTGCACACGCCTGCATACACACACAGAGCGGCTAGTCAGGCGTGCCTTGTGGTCTTGTCAGCTGATCCAGCGTCCCATGGCATGGTGATGTGTGATTCTTGGAGATAAGCATGCTTAGGACAACAGTATATAACCCAAACGGTTCAATAAACAACATGTTTCTTTCTCTTTGCCGAGCACTGATACTGTTTATTTATTATCTGTCCTACAATTCATTTATAGCTGCAGCCCACAGGACACACACAATTTAGCATTGGCCTTTACACTATGTACACCATATAAGTATTCTGGGCAAAGATAGTAAGTGTAAGGGTGAAATAAAGTGAATCTATCAGAAGAATATTCCAACAATCTAGCATCACACCCAGAGATAAGCTAGAGATACTGACTTGTGTTATTCCATGAATACTTCTTCCTTGTCAAAACCTGGTGCCTATATTACCCACAATGCATTTAAATTACCAACAGTTGTGTCTAGGGAAAATTCAATTCTGGCAAGATTTGAAAAAAATCCCCCTCATTCATATCAATACAAACCTCTGCAATGCTGAATATTCCTCTAAGACAATCAGACAACATCTACCATTTACAAGAAAATTCTTAACATTATATGACCGACTTGACTAGGGGAGAGCACACTTTGAGGCGTAGCTTCAACTGTTGACTGAATACAGACTCTCATTGAGAACAGTGTGCTCACACAGAAAGCTGACATTGCTTGCACAAGAGGTCGAGCTCACATTGTGACACAGGGATGCTGGATACACATCTTAATAAACACTACAGGTCCATCCTAAACACATGGAACTGTTCAACATTCAAGAAGTGCTTATCAAATATCCATCTAAACTCAAAAGGCCACTCTGACGATTGTAAAAGTTTTTTAAAGTTTGCATTAAGGGCGTGCAAGAGGAGAGGCAGATGGCACGAATACAAGGCTCTGAATCAGGAGACCAGCGTTCATGTGAGAACTTAAAACAGTGACCATTATTACACAAGCCACAAACCACATTGGAAAGTGATATAATTCAGCTCAAATTACTCCAGTTAAACCTTTTATAGTCATTTTTTTTCCTTGCCACACCTCACACTAGAGGTGGGAATCCCCAGAGGCCCTACGATACGATTTTATCGCGATACTTGAGTCACAATATGATATTATTGCGATTTTAAGCATTTTTGACAAAGAGTTCAGTCAAATTGAACTTAAATGATATCAAACATGTATGGACGACAACAACTGCAGCATTTTCTCAAACTTTCCTCAACTTTAAGCTTCACTGCTCTGAATATTTTTTTTATCAAACATAAAAAAGCTTAACTTTGCAGCGTTACTTCGACAACTTTGGAACACAATATCGTGACGCACATGGTGCCTATAGATTCCTTAGATCAGTAGTTCTCAACTTTTTTGAGTCGCGACCCCCAATATAACATGCATGTTGTCCGCGACCCCCGCTCACTGGACAGAATCTCACGCGCACAGTTCAGATCACCCAAAAAAAGAAACAAAATGACCAAAAAAAGGAAACAAAATGACCAAAAAAAGACTCAAAATGACCACAAAATGACAAAAAAGACACAAAATGACCTAAAAAATGACACAAAATTACCAGAAAAGACACAAAATGACCAAAAAGAGACAAAATTACCTAAAAAAGACACAAAATTACCTAAAAAAAGACACAAATTGACCAAAATTACCAAAAAAAGAAACAAAATAACCTAAAAAGAAATAAAATGACCAAAAAAAGACACAAAATTACCAAAAAAAGGAAACAAAATGACCACAAAATGACAAAAAAAAGACACAAAATGACCAGAAAAGACACAAAATGACTAAAAAAAACACAAAATGACAAAAAAAACACAAAATGACTAAAAAAAAAGAAGAAGTGAAGACTAAAACACATTAACACATGAACACTTGAACACAGTGGAGACAGAGCTCACTTCCAAAATGATTTGGCGACCCCCAGAAATCATCTCGCGACCCCAATTGGGGTCCCGACCCCCAGGTTGAGAACAGCTGACTTATACAACTGTAGTTATTGATGGATTGTGTGGATCATTCGGCATGTCCCCTCTTAATGACGGCCCAAAACGCACCAATGAAAGCAGATACATATGGCTCCAGCCATGTAGAACAGAGCAGGATAGCGTGAAAGAGCCTTGGCAATCTCCTGGCCCCTACCCGGGCCCCCACCTCTCACAGGTTTTACAACAGGAAACCCTCCCCCTACTCCCCCTACTCCCCCTTTTGTCCACTGTCCAATCTCTGTACAGTCCTCCACATCCCTCCCTAAAGAGTGGGAGGTCTCATCAAGGGCTGGCACTGAGATATGGCAGTTTGGCTAGAGGTGGCACTTGCCAAGGTCATTCAGCATGTCTAGTGTGTGTGCCACCATGTCTGCTGAACGAGAGAAATTCCAACATATTAACCCATAAGAACCTATGGTGACACCCGTGTATCAAACATTTTAAATCTTCTAGAATCTCTCATATTCAGCTTTATGCTTCACCTTAACTCATTAAATCCCTAAGTGACGTAAACTGTGTGACTTGAAACAGAAATGTAAAAGAAGCTAATTTTAAAAAGCTTATTTTTTGTTACTAGGCTAAGTTTAAACCGTTTTAACAATTCTAATCCGTTAATAGGGTGTGCTGTGTTGCATTTAACTTGTTCTGATCACATTTCCTGAACAAATTAACGTCACAATTTTGATATATGTTGTGGAGATGCAAAAGAAAAAGGCAAATTTGTGTCTCTGTACGCAGAAAATGTGTCTAGTTTTTTTCTATTTTAAAATTAAAAAAAATATAAACATAAATACCATAAACGCCCATTGTAACGTATATAAGTCACATCAGAGATATTTGACATTTAGGGGTAGTATTTTTTTTAAAAGCATCAGAAATGTGTTCTATGTGGTCCACTTATAGAACACATCCTTTAGGGATAACTGGGTCTGGGTTCTTATGGGTTAAATGTGGAAACAAGACATGGGCCGTTTTTGTATTTCAGTTTATAATGCAGTATGCAGAGTAGAGGCCATCTTATGAGGCTGCCTAGCTGTCTGCCTGCAGAGTAAGAAAAGGAAAGGCTTGCTGCTGCTGCTGCTGCTGCTGCTGCTTGGTTTTAATGGGCCAGCAACTGAAGCTGAACCTCAAATCATCATAATGAGAGAGAATGAGATCCACATACGCAAGAGGTAGGAAGGGGAAGGTAGATAAGGAAATCGGGTGGAGAGAGAGAGAGAGAGAGAGAGAGAGAAAAGACGGGGGAGTCAAAGAAACAGAGGGGGTTGGAGAGAAAGGAGGAGATAAGGAGAGGGGAAAGAGGGGTGAGAAATGAGAGAGATTCCTCTGCATCTCTGATTTGCTTGGGTGATATTCATCAGAGCGACAGAGCGTAGGGGAGGAATAGATGGAGGGAGGCAGCAGCCAGGGAGGGAGGAGGGAAAAGAGAGAAAGAAAGCAGAAGTATTTTTTGTTTCTATAAGCCATTTGTTTTTATTAAGCCTCCCTGCCTGTCCTTGTAGCTGTTTCCTGTGCTCTCCACTGGCTTGTATTTGTTCATGTTCGGTTACAGGGGCATGCCTATAGCCGTATTTACAAGCATAAAGCAAAGTGTTGCGTTCAAAATGCAATTTTTTTTATGTCTTGTGGTTGGACTATAGCAGGGATGGGCAACTTAAATGCTGCAGGGGGCCACAGTTTTTCATCGACACTACCACAGGGCCACATATAGGAGCGTGCACTTAACCAGATATGATGAAAGTGAAATTTTAAATATGTTTGCAGTGCAGTAACTTGACCAATGACCAAAAAAGACTCAAAATTACCACAAAATTACCAAAAAAGACACAAAATTATCAGAAAAGACACTAAATGACCAAAAAAAGACACAAAATTACCCAAAAAGACTCAAAATGACAAAAAAAGACACAAAATACTAAAAAAAAGACACAAAATGACCAAAAAAGGAAACAAAATGACTAAAAAAAAGACACAAAATGACCAAAAAAGGAAACAAAATGACCAAAAAAGACACAAATTGACCAGAAAATGACCAAAAAAGACACAAAATGACCAGAACAGACACAAAATGACCAAAAAAAGACACAAAATGACCAAAAAAGACTCAAAATGACCACAAAATGACCAAAAAAGACACAAAATGACCAAAAAAAGACACAAAATGACCAAAAAAAGACTCAAAATGACCAAAAAAGACACAAAATTACCCCAAAAAGACACAAAATGACCAAAAAAAGACTCAAAATGACCAAAAAAGACACAAAATTACCCACAAAATGACCAAAAAAAGACACAAAATTACCCAAAAAAGAACAACTTAACATATTTCATGCTCAAATGATGTATTACAGTATAAATAGGAATACAAAAGGTTTGAAGCTAATAAAAAATAACCACTTACTGTGATTTATTTTTTTATCAGTGCAAGACCGGCAGACCAACATTAATTGCAAGAAGTAATTTTGTGCATTTTTACACTGCACTTTTAAGATTTCATGCTCAACTGCATGTAGTTCTACTGAGGGCCACTTCAAGTGAAGGTGCGGGCCGTATGCGGCCCCCGGGCCTCCTGTTGCCCATCCCTGGACTATAGCAAAGAAAAAGGAGAGGATGCTGAATGTACCTCACCTAAATTTTATTATTTGATGTCAACAAATCTCAAGAAAAGACAGAAACCGATGATATCTTTATCTTTAGGTGCTGAATTGTTTGTGTAGCCAAAGCTTGATTTAGCTTTTTCTTCCATGCCAGAGACCTCCATCTACAAACTATTAAAAACACATAAATGAGTCACACCATAGCACTGAATGACATGTTCCTTCATTATGATGAACATGGCCACTCTAGTTTATTTTAAGTCAGTCCCACATTTTCCATCCTGCTGCCATTAACACTTAATAATACACCTCACTAATGTGTCCACTGCCAGCAAAACTAATCCCCAATAAATGCACATTTAGAGTGCTAAAATTTACAATTATACTGCTTTCCTCCCAAAATACTACTGTTACTATATGAAACTGTATATGTGGTATCTGTTCGAGATTCACATCTTTAGTAGGAATTAATGGGTTTTTGGCTACAAACAGAGCAGAGAAGTCAGAAAGAATTTAGAGAAGGACAAATGCTTATCTTTTGTCTTTTCGTGGAATCTGTTGACAAAAAACAAACAAAAAAAGAATACATATTAAAAATACACAATATTAGTAACTGTATCCTGTCTTGGTGGTATTCTGATAGACTGTGTCTTTTATTTCTTTTATTTCTTTTACTACTTTTAACTACGTCTTTTATATTATTTTACTATGTTTATCTGTTTGATTGTATTGTTTTATTTATGGCATCATTTTAGATTTATACACTTATTATTTATTGCTGATTGGTATATGGAATTGTTTGTTTTATTGTTGATTTTATGCACAGCACTTTGGAAACGTTTGTGTTGTTTAAATGTGCTATATACAAATAAAGGGGGATTGGGATTGGATTACTTGAAGGAGTTACTTTATTACTTTCCTTATAGGGGTTAAGTTTTCGCTTCTTTTTCCTATTTGTTAGGAGTATTGCTCAAAATCTACTCGCCAATTTTCATGAAAATTGCTAGCAGGGTTTAGCATTAGCCAAGGAAGACCCCAGTAAATTTTGGAGCGGAACCAAGCCACAGGGATAAACAAATAATTTTTTCGCTTTCCTTAAAAATGTGTGATAGGATATGGCCTTGGTGAGGTCTGCATCATACAAGTCCGCTTCTTGTTTTGTTTTATTTGCTCTAAATTTTTAATGAAAAAAATGTGTGTGTGTGTCTGTGTGTGTGCACTGTAATAAATTATTCTGTAGTCATTTCATTTTACTTAATATATTTGATAAAATGTATTAAATATAAATGCGTCCTTGATTTTGAGGCAGTTGTTTTAGTAACTTTAATATAAAAATGTTTGAGATAGAATCTATTTATTTTCATCACATTAAATATAATCTTTATGTGTATGTAATTCTAAATCAAGAGAATTTGTCCGTTTTTAACTGACAGGCACTTCCTGTTAAGTTGTTATTAACTCAACTTGTAACGTAGTTAGATTTAATAAATAATATTGCGTGCAATCTGTTGCCTCAATTTTATTGAGGAGCTATTGTTTATCTTTTTTTACAGTGTATATTGCACCTGCCACATGACAGTATATCATTTCCAAACAAATTAGTTTAGCAGGACAAAGTATTCCAAAAGTAAACAAAAGTATTTAGAACTAGATACTTAATTTTAGTGATATAATGGAATACGTTACACATAACATTTCAGGGCATGGAGGACATTTTAAAAGAAACCATCCCAATGTTGAGATTATTTAAAAAAAAAAAATAATGCTTTATTCTTTAATATAGGACCATTTGAAAAGAGCCCCTTCCCTGTTGAAGTAGAGTGGTCATTTTGAATAAAAGGAGCATGTAAGTAGTATGGAAGGTGAAGGTGATTATAATAGCCGTGGCCTAAAAAGCTTCAAGCTGTGAGGAAAAACAAAGCTGAGAAATGTTTAAGGGACTGGGTGCAGTGCAGTGTGGGAGAAGAGAAGAGAGATGCAAGGAGGGAAGGAAGGAGAGTGGGAGAGCGAGGGAAGGAGGGGAGGAGGCAGAAGAGAGGGAATGTGACAGAGTGGTGACAGAGGGAGAGAGCGGAGCCCTGTGTGTGTCAGGACTGTGTGTGTCTCTGTGCTCGTGTCCCCAGGCGCAGGCAAACATTAGCTGCATTAAGTGAGCTGACAGGTCCCTCCCCATTACCACTACTGGTGGCCCAGGGAGGACGAGAGAGAGAAAAAGAGAGAGAGAGAAAGGGGGGAGAAATGGGAGACACTGTGGTTCTTACCAACTGTCTGTACGATTCAAAACACATGATGTGCGTCCCCTTCACTGCACATACATATATAATCTGGGCATATTTGCATAGAAAACAGTGTCTGCACAAAACAATTTTCATGCATTTTTGTATGCTGGCCACAAGCTGGCAAAAACATATGACAATCTACCGAAAATCACTTGCAAAAACACACAAATAGCACACAAACATACATTTACTCTAAACTCCTGCTGCCACACTGCACACAAATTCCCTAGGTGTGCAGAAAAACACACTCCATATATCATCCACACTGACAGCCATGTGCTGTCTCTCAATGTGTAACTGAGTTTATATACTGCACACATGCGTCTCTGTGTGTGTGTGTGTGTGTGTGTGTGTGTGTGTGTGTGTGTGTGTGTATGCACGTGAAGTGTATCATTCCATCTCTGCTTAAATATTGATTGTTGTCTGGGGTTCAGGGTTAAAGACCATCTGCTGCCTCCACCCTTCAATTATTCAGTCACACCACCACCAAACACACACACACACACACACACACACACACACACACACACACACAAATTAGTCCCTGGGGGCGTATTTTCAGTTTTCAATGTGCCGTCATAGCCGAATACTACGCATAGGACACTGCAAAATGGCTGAGTTATCTGTCACTCTGATGGAGTCTCCTTCATATTACTTTATAACAACAACACAGACACACACACACAGAGTGCACAAACACACACAACACAGACACACACACACACACACACACACACAGAGTGCACAAACACACACTGTCCATTACATGAGTTTAGCTGCTCGCGGTGGAGTGGCAGGAGGTCAACCCCTGCGCTCTGAGGAAGCCATACTCGGTGGGGTGCTCTGAGTTAACATCACACTGTGTTAAGGCCAACTCCTCTGACCTGAACAAGAGCACTGAGGACAATAATGAGTTTGGGGGAGGAGGATGAGGGGGAGGAGGGAGGGGGAGGAGAAGGAAATGCAAATAGGACGTAGGGTGGACAGAGAAAGTGGCGCAAAGGCAACATGGTCTCAGAGGAATCCGTGAAATAGCCACGGATTTGCTTCACTCAAAATCCGTGGAATAGCCAATAGCCAAAGACGATATATACACAGTCGCCCATAAAGTTTGAATAATTTTGTTTTTTAAGAAAAATCCACTGTTAATTTTATTTTTAGTTTCATTTTGATATGTTTGGAAGGGATTGGTTAATAACATTTTGAGAAGATATACACTTTATCTTTCATAATAAATCACATTGTCACAATCAAATTATTCCAACTTTATGAGTGACCGTGTATTTAAGGTTCAGGCTGATAAACTTGTGAATAATATACACTCTGAATTGTGAATGATGCCTTCTGTTTATATTTACGTTTCACACAGCATGCCGAACCTGGTCTCACAGGAATCCGTGAAATAGCCACGGATTCGCTTAACTCAAAATCTGTGGAATAGCCATGGAATCACTCAAATTTCCATGAAACTGACACGGATTTCGCTACAATGCAAGTTAATGACAGTCATATCCCGTGGCTATTCCAACATACAAAGTGATTATGTACATTCACTGAGTGAATATTTAGAAAATAAAACATATATTTCTCGCTAGAAATGTGATCAAAATCCATTTTTATGCAGAAACTAAGTCAAAATATTGATTTTTTTCACTAAAAATGAGAGAACTGTCCGCCATGTTTTTTGTTCTGACCGCCGGGACCTTGAAAGTCACGTGACTTGGAACAAAATAGCCACGGAATCACTCAAATTTCCGTGAAATTGACACGGATTTCGCTACAATGCAAGTTACTATTTTTTTCCTATTGGTTTGTTCCAAGTCACGTGACTTGCAAGGTCCGGGCGGTCAGAACAAAAAACATGGCGGACAGTTCTCTCATTTTTAGTGAAAAAAACAATATTTTGATCACATTTCTTGCAGAAATATATGTTTTATTTTCTAAATATTCACTCAGTGAATGTACATAATCACTTTGTATGTTGGACTAGCCACGGGATATGACATATGTCATATGTCATTAACTTGCATTGTAGCGAAATCCGTGTCAGTCTCACGGAAATTTGAGTGATTCCGTGGCTATTCCACGGATTTAGAGTTAAGCGAATCCGTGGCTATTTCACAGATTCCTGTGAGACCAGGTTCTGCAAAGGAGTTAAATAGTCGTACAGGCCCGAGTGTGTGGGAAAGAAGAAAAAGCAAAGCAGTGAAAGACAGAGAAGGCAAGAGAGGTTGTTGACCTCTGGCTATGGAGCTCGTCACTATAGTGCAGGCAAGGGGGGAGTGGGGGAACAAGAGGAGGGGGGGGGGGGGGGGGGGGGGGGGGGGGTGTTTGTAAGTGAAGATGTTTTTCCTCAAATGCAACGTCTCCGCGCCACAGTCAGCGAGTGTGCACGTTTGTGTGTACGCGTGTTTGTGTGTAATCTCCCCGGGCAAATCCCTCTTTAGCCAAAGCAGGGAAGAATAGAGAAGAAAAGGAAAAGCCATCTTTATCCAAATCCAATTGCAGCTGGAAGGAGAGAGTAGAGTGAGGGGAGGTGGAGGAGGAGAAAGGAGGAGGAGGAGAAGACGTTGTAATTTGTCTGAGGGATTACAAGGAGTGCTGGCAGAACATGACTGCTGACTGTGTGTGTGTGTGTGTGTGTGTGTGTGTGTGAGTGTTTGCCATGGCCTAACCCCATGAATTCAGAGCATAACAACATCAGAGACAGTATTTTTGTAACAGAACTAGAGCAGAAAATAAAGAATATTTCTGTACAGCCGTACTCACTCCAGGTAAACATCAACCTCTCCGTGTGACTCTGTTCATAACAACAGCCAGAAGGTTGACTTGGAGGGCAGGTTATTAACCCTATATTTAACCCAAAGTCATTATGACTTCTAATCTTCTATTTCCTACCAGATCAAAGTTCCTTTGGCTTCACTTTAATGACATCGGTGATACCATAAAAAGACGATTGCAGCATCATTTCACAGCTAAAGCAAGACTCTGGCCCAGAAACCTCTGCAGGAGGTCACAGGGTCAGAAATATGGCAGCAATATGCGTTATACCAAGTGTGTGCTTTTAAACCAAATATTTGTACACACACTCGAATTACCAAAACATTTAAATTAGTGACAGGAAATGTTCATTGTTTAAAGCAGCTATTCTCCACCTGGGGGTCGGGACCCCAATTGGGGTCGTGAGATGATTTCTGGGGGTCGCCAAATCATTTTGGAAGTCAGCTCTGTCTCCACTGTGTTAAAGTGTTCATGTATTTTTGTCTTTTTGGTCACTTAATGTCTTTTTTTGGTCATTTTGTGTCTTTTTTTGGTCATTTTGTGTCTTTTTTGGGTCATTTTGTGTCTTTTCTGGTTATTTTGTGTCTTTTTTTGGTCATTTTGTGCCTTTTTTTGGTCAGTCTGTGTCTCTTTTGCTCATTTTTGTCTTTTTTGATCATTTTGTGGTCAATTTTTGTCTTTTTTGGTCATTTTGTTTCCTTTTTTTGGTCATTTTGTGTCTTTTTGGGTGATATTAACTGTGCGTGTGAGATTCTGTTCAGTGAGTGGGGGTCACGGACAACATGCATGTTAAATTGGGGGTCGCGACTCAAAAAGGTTGAGAACTACTGGTTTAAAGAGTCTGGCAGGGCCTGAGAACCAGACTGCCATTAGAATGGAATGGGATGTGTGAAGAAATAAAACAATCTTCAAACATGAAACACTTCAAAATCAAATATAAAAAGCATGTCTTCACACCATATAGGGATAAAACGGGTGTGTGGAATGACAGTAGGTGGTTATTGTTGACGTTTTATTTTTTAAATGTATTACTATTTTGTCTTTTTTTGTGTGTGTTATTGTTGTTTGTTTGTTCATTGTTGTCTCATTATGACTACATAGGTGTATGTGTACTTATGTGTTTGTAAGTTAATAACAAGTTATGTGTGTTAATAATTGTAATAATGAGTTTATAAACTACATTACTATGTGTTATACATACATATATATAAATATTATTGTTGTTATATAACTGAATATAGTAAATTAACATAGGGAGAAGGGGTGGGATTTAATAAGCTTTGACTCCTTTTGAACACAAATAATTGTTGAGTCTTGTTGTCGTTTCATTTTGTGTTGTTGTCTTGTATTTATTGTTGTTTGTTTGTTTTTAAACTTGCCTGAGAGAAGCTATATAAAAAGATAGCCAATGATGGTTTTCTTTGCTTATGTAGGTCATGAGAAAGTGTTTAATGACCATCTTAAAGATTGTTGCAGTTGCTTTAAGTAGTAATTTAACTATATAGCAAACATGAAAAGCTTAAATGTTTTCTTCCTTCCTTCAATTTTTCTAATTTTATACTGAATAGACCTAAAGGATTATAGACTACATAGACCTCAAGGACTCCGTTTTGACTGATTCAATACCGGATTCAGATTGAATAAAACTCTATCATGCAGCCAACCACGCAAACAGGCAGGAATAAAGCAACTTGTGTCAGCTTGTAAATCCTTCAACTTTACAGAGGCATCCAGACTGCTGAACAGTTAGGGAAAGGAGAGAAGGATAAAAAAAACAGGAGAAATGGAGTGAGGAAGCTGAAAAATGATTGTGGAGGAGAGGAATGGGCTTCAGGCCAGAGTTTGGGTGCCATGGTTTGATGTGATGTGACTGTATGACACACAAGAACGCATATATCTGCCTGGAGCAGGGTAAGAGTTAAGGACAGTGGAGTCAGATAAGTGTCAGTGTGAAACAACATCAGTGTCTTTCTCTGTCTCTGTGAGTGACAGTGATACAAGGCAGTCTGCCCCTTGCACACACACACACACACACAACAACATAAACACACACACACACACACAGGTGCCCAACGGCTCTGTGCAGGAACAGCTGTTTTGCTGTGACACACAGCATACACTGCACATCACATCAGACACACAGCAGCTCCTTACCCAGAAACTCATGGACCACAATGACACACAGATACCGTCACTTGCTTCACCAAATGCTGACACACTCTTCTAGGCATTTTATACTGTCAGGTTGCATTTACCAGATACACACTCACACACACATATCTATGTACAGTATTGTCCTGCAGTATTCTGAGAGGACATGCAGTAAAATGGATGCACCTACAGTACAACCCCCATTCTATAAAAGCTGGCATGCTATGTGAAACGTAAATATAAACGGAAGGCAACATTCACAATTCAGACAGTATATTATTCACAAGTTTATCAGCCTGAACCTTAACCTCCTGAGACCCAAGCTTTAGTAAGTATTTTAGTTTCTCCTAAATATTTAGGATTAGTAGGACATGATAAGTACAAAAACTAAGCATTATTAAAAACAAAGTATTATTAAAAACTAAGCGTTATTTTACTGTAGAACACCAGTGTGTAAATCTGTTTACTTCCATACATTTACAGCCTCTCTTTGAAAGAACGATAGCAAAAAATGAGAACTTCCTGATTAGCAGTCGTAGCTTGTTGCTATTGCTAAAAATAGTCAAATTGTATAGAAGTCAAATGTACAGAATCTCAAACTACAAACATTATTAAGCACAAATAAACAAGTTTTAACCATAAAATCTGATCAGGTTTTGTACCTGGTCCACTTTTTTCTGGGGATAAGCTGTTGATTGACTTTACCAAGATGCTGCCATCTGATTTTTTCACTCCTTGATGTATTTTCTAGAGTGTGTACTACTGAGGACAACATGTCATAGTTAAGCAGAATGAAGTATAAAGTCCAGCAAACCTAAAATGTAATGTCCACATATGAGGACGCAGGTTCTCAGGAGGTTAAATACAGGGTCACTCATAAAGCTGGAATAATTTGATTGTGACAATGTGATTTATTATGAAAACTTTATTAACCAATCCCTTCCAAACATATCAAAATGAAACTAAAAACAAAATTAACAGTGGATTTTTCTTAAAAACAAAATTATTCAAACTTTATGGGCGACTGTGTATATATCGTGTTTGTACAGTGTTCAATTCTATTTATGTCAAAATGTCTGTTTCATATACATTTTAGACAATGTCCAAACTTTTTTGGTTGTTAATAAACTTCCCATATATGACTGCTGTCATATAAAATGATGTAGGCCCTTATATATATTATATCATATGCGGTTTACAAAATACCCCAATTCAAAACGTATCTCACACTTTATAGTGTTCCCTGTCTTTATTGGATTTAACTGGGCTTAAATTTGATCAAATGCTATTAAACCCCTACCTGTACCCTTTTTTTTTTACCTTGAATTATTCAGGGAAAATGAGAAATGTATTCTTGTACACTGTCCGGTTATTGAACTGTTGACCTCTATCACACGGTCACTTTTCTAACCTTCAATCCACAACCACACAAATTCTTAGAAGAACTGGATGTGTTGTATGCCATAACAGGCATAATGGGCCGTAGTGAGAGCAGATGCATAACATTTCAGAAGTGCTTCTTGCTTGGATCAAATCTTTGTTGCACCTCTAGCAATTAATTCTGTTTGCTTTACCATCTAAGAGTAGGAATTAGCAGCACATAGGACTGCAGTGGGAATTGGGCATTGAAAACTGGGATAAAGGGGTAAATGCCGCCAGAAATAAAAGGCGGCCTTCTGATTTACTGAATATACTATAATAATCATTTTAGCTTGGCCCTGGCTTACAAAATAAAAAAGGATATCTCACTAAACTTGTAGTGTACGCGGTAATGCTCAAGCGCAAAGCTTTTGAATTCCAAAAGATATAATTGTGCTCTTTCTCACTCAGAGTCCTGGACTCACACACATGAACACACAAGCACATAATACATTTGCACATGCACACAAGCAGTTATACCCACACATATTCATTTTACAAATGTGTCATTGCAATATCACTGCAGAATCAAGGTTAAACTGTAACAGCCTTCACTTTCTCTGCTCCTACTTTTCTTTTGACTTGTGCCTTTAGTCCAATTGTCTAATTTCCTTTTTGTTTTGCAAACTTCACAAGGTGCAATCACTCATTATACATAAAGCTGGTGCTATTATACAGAACAACTAACACCAAGTACAACAACTAAATAAACTTCATAACCTGATCCAGTGTGATTTAAAAAAAAAGCTTTAACAATACTACCGCGATCATAAAGCAAAAAGAGAAAATGTTATGGAAATATGGAGAATAAATGAAGTTTATTAAGAGACAGAAGGGAGAAGGAGATGTGAGGTAGTTCATAGAATACATTTGTTGCCAGGGCAACTCAAGTGCTTGACTGAAATGGGAAGTTCTTTCACCACTGGGGTCCTGCAACATTCATGAGATCTTAAAGATGTTGGTCAACATGAAGAATAATGCGTCAACACCACTAAAGATCCAAGGTCAGTGCCCTGCAGTCCAGCCAGTCAGGGGAATACTGAAGACAAGGGACACTATGGTGGCTTGAGTCAATCTGCTCAAATGGTAAGACTGAGGCCACTCAAACCAATGACCTAGCTTTAGGGCAAAAAACTTTAAAATTGTGCTTTTTTCACATCTTTAAAGGGACAGTTCACCCCCAAACCTCATCAGCCAAGCTGTAATGAACATGGTCTCACAGGAATCCGTGAAATTGTCACGGATTCGCTTAACTCAAAATCCGTGGAATAGCCACGGAATCACTCAAATTTCCGTGAAACTGACACCGATTTCGCTACAATGCAAGTTAATGATCATATGGTCATATCCCGTGGCTATTCCATGGATATTTGTTCCTATTGGTTTGTTCCAAGTCACGTGACTTTCAAGGTCCCGGCGGTCAGAACAAAAAACATGGCGGACAGTTGTCTAATTTTTAGTGAAATAATCAATATTTTGACTTTGTTTCTGCATAAAAATGGATTTTGATCACATTTCTAGCGAGAAATATGTGTTTTATTTTCTAAATATTCACTCAGTGAATGTACATAATCACTTTGTATGTTGGAATAGCCACGGGATATGATTGATGAACACGACTACAGGTAAGAGGAACAATATGTGCAGTATTGAAAGTTCTTCCATAGTTTTGGTTGATTAACTATTTTATGAATAAACTACAACAAATAATTAAGGCAGTGTGATTAATGCAAATGTCCACAGTTGAGTATCTACGTAATGGGGAATATCAAATCTATGATTTTCTAAATGCTCTAAACCCTGGTCATTAAATAAGACATCAGACTGCTACACTACTCTTAACAGTCAACATACTGACTATCAATCTATGTAATTTGTAATATCACAAATTCCTCCAAAAGCTGAATCAGTTTCAATCCTGTCTTTTCTACTTCTTCCTTGTTGTCTCCTGTTGCTCAGGTGAAGCCCTGCTGCTCTCTCACTGAGCCACAGGTAGGCTCTGAAAGACTGGAGGAGATTCTGAGTGCTTTTCTATGTTTCCCCTCTCTGCCTCCTCTCCTCTATCAGATGGAGAGATTGAGGTGAAGAAATAATTGAGAGGGGGGAACAACACAGAGAAAAGACAAAGAATGTAAGTCCCCACAGCAGCACTTAAAGTATGTCTGCATTATTGATGAGGAGACAAAGCGAAACATTTATTTATCATCAAGGATGTGTAGAAGCTAAGCCGATCCCTGCAGAGCTGAGAGAGAGAGAGAGAGAGAGAGAGAGAAAGAGTAAGTGAGGGTCAAGAGACAGAAAGAGGCCATGTTGAAAGAGAGATGTCTAAGGAGGCTTGAGTGTGTTTTGTGTGTGGGTATACAGTAGAAGGTCAAGTCTAAGATGTGTCCTGTGTATTTTCTCTGGTCAGCTGTGGGATTTCCTCAGGGCTGAAGGATCAAGACCAGGCCAGAGAATTATTTATGAGCCCTAAACAGGCTTCCATACAACACTGTGTGCTTAACCCTTCACTACACTAACTTTGATGTTCCAAGCTCAAGGCCATCCCTCGACTCTAGTCACTACTCCTGTCTGTCTATATCTTTTCTTTCTGTCTTGATTTTTTTGAAATAAAAAGAAGATGTAGAAGGGTTTTTTTTATGAGTGAATCTCTTAATTATATTTTTGTTTTGATGCTTAATCTATTCAGTCTTTAATCTTCCCAGAGACAAAGGTGGCAACTTAAAATAGCCCCTTTTGTCAAAACAGCAATACAAAAAGCATAGATGATTAATTTCAGATTATAGAAAATAGCAACATGGTCTCACAGGACTCCGTGAAATAGCCACGGATTTGCTTAACTCAAAATCCGTGGAATAGCCACGGAATCACTCAAAGTTCCGTGAAACTGACACGGATTTTGCTGCAATGCAAGTTAATGACAGTCATATCCCGTGGCTATTCCAACATACAAAGTGATTATGTACATTCACTGAGTGAATATTTAGAAAATAAAACATATATTTCTCGCTAGAAATGTGATCAAAATCCATTTTTATGCAGAAACTAAGTCAAAATATTGATTTTTTTTCACTAAAAATGAGAGAACTGTCCGCCATGTTTTTTGTTCTGACTGCCGGGACCTTGAAAGTCACGTGACTTGGAACAAACCAATAGGAAAAAATATCAGTTTCAAAAATAGATAAAAGTCCTAAATATGTTTAAGGCATATTTAAATTTTACAACTGGCGTCAGTGCAGGCCATGGAAAGGCACAACTCGGCGTGAAAATACTCTAATTTACTGTATGCATGCAGTACAAATTGAGGTGAAAACATATCCGTGTGAATTAAGTTTTTTTTGTGCGTGCATAAGAATCAATACTCAAGAGGAATCAAGAGGAATCAAGAGGAAAACGGGGGGAAATTACAGAAAGAGAGAAGTTGTTGGAGTTCTAAGGGGGAACTGTCAGTGAAAGGGTTGGGCAATCACTTCAATTTTCATATCGTCAAACCGTGTTCTCGGTATCACAGAAAATCGATCTGATTGCCAGTGTGACAGGGAGGCTATGTTGAACATGTAACATGTGTGAAACGGCTTTTGCAACACTGCACATTTCCGCTACAATCAATGAAATCAACTCAGTTGTTTTGCCTCCTGCTTGGCTGACCTGCTGCAGTAAGCATATCTACTCATTTTTGGTTGCAGATGCTTCTTACTGATAGCATATTCTTGCTACTCTAATGCTACCTCAACCCAGAAAATTTTGTCAAATTTTTCATCCAATCCAATCCAATCCACTTTATTTATATAGCACAATTTTAGCAAACACAAGGTTTCCAAAGTGCTGCACAAACAATAAATAGATAACACAATACAAAGAGATGTAGTAAACAGTAGGACAGTAAAATGCAATAAGATAAAATAATAAAAAATTGGATAAAAATAAATAAAATAAAATGTAAAATGTACCGACCACACAAAATAAAATATGCATGTATACAAATAAAAACAAAACAAAAAATCATAAAATCAACATAAAATCAACACTCTACGTGGTGTTCATAACAGTGTCTTATTAGCCACTTAGCATTTAGCTTCTTTAGCTTAGCTGTTAGCAATGACTTCTGTCTCTCCCTCTCATGCTCTTTCTTGCTCAATGTGTCAAATTCCTCTGCCTTTAGTGATAATGGTATATGAAATAAATTTAGTTTATTTGCCTCGTTGGAGGCGAGGCTTGGTGGATTGGAAGCGGGGCTCCAAACCATTGAAATCAATCGTTAATGTTAGCTGCTGCAGTGAGTCAGCCCCCAGTAGCCAGTGTGGGCTGACCTAATGTAGCTCCTGTTAGCCGACCCTGGCAGCTCAATTAACTCTACGGTTAGACATGCCACCACACCACAAACATCTCTACATGCACAGGAGGATGCAGATTCTAATTATCATCTTTATAGCATCTTAGTTTTTATAGCACCTTAGTGCTTATTTAGTTAAAATCACCTTTTCATAGGAAAACCCTATCATCATCTATCGTCATCCCTTCAAACCTACTCGGTTTAGTATAAGCTTAATGTCTGCATAGTGAGTAAATAAATGAAGAATTGGCTAAAAATCAGGTTTACAATTGAGATAAGAGAAAGCCAGCAATTAATATTTGCATTTTTTGCTTGATGCATGTTGTAAACATTTAATCTTAGCATTTAACTTAGCATTTAATCTTGATTCACTTACACAATTGATCTTTTGACCATCAGTTTGAAATGCACTGTAGGCCACAAATACTTTAAACCTTAAACATAAACCACTACATGTCTCAATACAGTACTAAACCTAACCAAAACCACGACTTTATGGGGACCAGCTTTGAGTCCCCATAAGTTAACTGTGTGATATATGTCCCTAGATTGTAACCAATACAAGCACACATACAGTACATTCACATGAACTTTCAGAGACGTTGGTTTTTATACAAACAGTGGGGATTTGCATGTACAGTAGGCAACAGAACAGCTGATGAATGGACAAAGCCTGTGTTGCTTGTAGTTAAGACAACTCTAACATTAACACTAGTTACTATAGCGATTAGGCTTTGTATTAGCGGATCAAATTGTCACCTGTCGCAACCACTAGGAACCCTTCACTGCATGTCAGATTAGGCATAATGTTTGGTTTAAATACTGCACATTGTTCAGCTGTGACTGATGGATTTGCGAGGAATTGACGTGTGAAAGTGGCTGAGCATGAATATATGAATAGCACAATTTTATGGACATGGCTATACATCGTGTGTGTGTGTGTGTGTATGTGTGTGTTTGTGTGTAGGGGAGGCCGTTAGGGGATAAGCACTCAATAACAGCTGACACTGAGCTGCCCTCTGCTCTCGCTCACACAAAGGACTATGATTATATTACTGTTTGACTGCCTGTCCCCCCCCCCCTCCCTCCCTCCAGCCCCCCCATCATACCCTATACTGCCAAGCCCTCTGTGCACTCAACGGCTAAGATAATTACCACTATTGTGTGTCACACACATACACACACTCCCATGCAAAGTGTGCCACGTGCTTGCCAGCTCCCCCATCTGTCCCCTACTCTCTCCCCCCTTTTTCTCTCTCTATTCCCTCTCTCCATTTTTATCTGTTTTGTTTTTGCACCCTTTGACAGTCGCTATTTGGCAGGGAAGAGGAAATCCACTACAGAGGGGGAAAAGATTGGTGGAATAAAGACATGTAATTTTTACTACTTACATTTATTCAGTGCTGTACAGTAAGCTGTTGATTATTTTCAGCAGCAATACATATTGATACAGTTGTTGTCAATTGGTCATCCTACTCAGTGGTGTGAAATCTGCAATGGAATGATGCATCAGTAGTGTGATGGACTTATTACTGAATATCAATAGTCTTTCCGATACCAAAGCTTCTCCTCTATTCGACTAATCCAATTTCTCCTTCCCTTTCCTCTTCATCAGCCTTGCATGTCGCTTGCATCCTTTAACCTTTCCATTTAGCCAGAAAGGAAACAAAAAGAGCACAGTATTGAGATTGAGAGTATCGGGGGGCAGGGGGGTTGGGGGGGGAATAGCGTGTGTGACAGTACTCTGATGTCCCCTTTCTTTCATTCCTTCTTCCTTTCTCTCCTCCTCCAGTTAAACTTTAATGTGTTTTCCCGCTCAAGTACTCAAGGAAACTCCTCAGAAATGGCTTTGGTTGCAGAAACACCAGAGTGGTTGTAGTGTGGCTTCTGTGTGTGTGGCGGTATTGTAAGAGAAGGAGATTTAAGTGGTTAGTGGCTGTGTGTGTGTGTGTGTGTGTGTGTGTGTGTGTGTGTGTGTGTGAGGAGGGGGGGTGGGGTCACAATATGATGTCGGAGTGGTGTTTACACGAGCGAGCGAAGCCACAGACAAATGTAGCCATTAATACCAAACCATTTTCCGCCATTTCTCCATCTGCCTTTTCTCATCCTTCTATCCAGTCTCCTCTACCTGCAGGAACAAACACATACCTGAAACACACACACACACACACAGTATCCCTCTCTCTCTCTCTGTCCCTCTGTGTTGAAGGTTGAGGTGACCACCTTGAGAGTGTGTAATTGTTTAATAGCCTGAGAGCTCCCATGTCTACCCCAGAGGCCTTTGCTCACTGAAGATCGATCAAATACTCGGGCTGCCGGTGACAACTTCGAAGACACACACACACACACACACACACACACACACACATGCAAAGGGGCTAACAGTGAGTGCTGCTGGAGAGATGGACGGAGACAGTTAAAGGAAAAGAGAAAAAGAGAGTGAGGAAAGAGGAGTACCTCCCTTAGCGGCTGCCATGTGGCTTTAGCCATCTGTTGGCAGAGTCTAAATTAATTAGCTCCACTCATTACTAGTTTGCAAGAGGCCTGCAGTCTAAACCAGACACCAGCTCTCGAACTTCCCTTTCTTACAATCCATTCTTCTTTTACCCTTTGTCAAGACTTAAAATCTTCTCAGTTTATATTTTGACCCTTGAAGCCCAGTGTTTGCTCCTATAATTTACTGTGAAGTTAAAACTTAAATTTTAAAAATCAAACTTTACCTGGAGGTCATATTATTCTTTCTTAAAGGTGACTTTTTTTTATTATAAAGCAGGTCTTGGTGCTATATAAAAACTATGAAAGTATCAAAATGCTCAATCCAGTGAAATGCACACAGCCCCTTATTAGAAACTGTTCCTTTAAATGACATATCAGGACTTCTGTCAGGTTGAAAGTGCCACTACATTACATTACAGTCATTCCCCAGCTGCAATGATGGTGCAGAGACACTGGAAGAGCAGATGCAGAAGACCTGGAAACACACACCAATCAGAGTGTTTTTTTAGGAGTGGAGCTTAAACAGACATGCTAAAACGCAGTGTGTAAGGCAGACAGAGATAATAGGTACACTCAGATAGACAGTATGATAAAAAAAATATGTGGGTTTTTTTTACATAGATGATAGTAGAAACCCAAAATACAAGTATGTCCCCTTTAACAGAACACAAGTCAAATTTTAGAGGCGGCAATAATGCGTACAAAGTCAAAGGAAAGATGTGAGTGGACACGAATAGATGCAAATCTGCCCGGCTGGCATGAACTGTGGCAAAGGCACATCCACTAGAGGTGAAAATGTTTTCAACTTGAGCAAACATTCATGCTTATCCTGAGGCATTATGAATCTGCTTCATAAACAGAGTTTAGAGGAAAAATGGAGGGCTATAACAGAAAGATTTGCAGATTCCGGTGAGTTTATGCGATCAGTCAGAGGCTGAGTTGAACACAAACACACTCACACACTCAGTCAGAGTGTTTTTGTTGTTAGCTAGCTAGCAGCTAATGTCTGCATAGTTGGGTCATTTGATGTTCAGGGCAAATTGACACAGACTTGTCAAGCGGCCCAGCAGTGACATTTGTGGAAATGACGCCATTTAAAAAAAAAAAAATTGGAAATTGAGTATTTTTTCAGACATTAAATTTAACTATACACACTTGAAGGCTGAACTCTAATCAGATCTAACGGGCTACACAGATATCAGAGCTCCACAAGAAAATAATCAATCATCATCAACCTGTCTTGAAGCTGTGTATGCTCTAGATCATTTTTTTTCTTTGCATTTGTTCTCTAGTCAATCAATGGTTATGTTGACATGTTATGTCACAAGTTACACAAGTGCACCTTGCTAGAATGAAAGGTTGAATCAAAATGTGAACATGTGAAGAAGAAATCATTTGAATGTCAGATGTAAAAAAAAATCATTTGAAACATAATCCATCTCATAGATGGAGACCCTTAAAGTTTATTTATTTATTTTTATTTTTTATTTTATTTTATTTGCACAGTTAGAATTACATAAAATGACAAAAATAACATAAAATGTAAAGTGCAGGGAGAGGCAGAAAACCCAGATGGGCTTATTTAAAGCCTCCACCTAAAATGTCATAGTTATTAGAAAGTAATAAACTGATAATAGAAAAAACAAATGTACAACACCAACGAGTTATAATGTAACTAAAGTCTACATTATTTATTGTAATAATCTATTGTGATACTAAATCTAAAAAGGTGTAAAGCTAAATCTCCCATTCACACAGACACAAGCCCACAACCAGAAAATCTCAGTGTTGACATTAAACAGAAGACATGCTCGTGTTTTCCCTTTAGGCACACCTTCGCTCACCCCTCACCCTCCTCTCTCTCTCTCTCTCTCTCTCTCTCTCTCTCTCTCTCTCTCTCTCTCTCTCTCTCTCTCTCTCTCTCTTTCTCTCCCTCTCCCCCTTTCTCTCTCTGCCCTCTTATCCTACTTTTCCCTCTCATCCTTGGGGAGTGCTCTGTGCCACCGCAGCGACGACAGATGGGGCTCAACATCATCCAGAGAGGGAGAGAGAGAGAATAGAGGGAGGTTGCATTCATTATTTACATCACTTGGTATTGGAATATTAATGCTAAAAGCAATCGGGCAACCCTTCATTAAATTAACTGGAGATGTAGGGAGAGAGAAGAGAGGGTGAGATGAAAGGATGGGGTGGGGGAGGCAGAGACAGTGGGAGAGGAGAGAGGAGCACACTCTGTTAAATGGGCCCTAAAATTAGTGAAGCAAAAACACCTCCATTAAGAAAGCCTGCATCTCTCTTTTCCCTCCCTCCCTCCCTTCCTCCACTCTAACTCTCCTCTCCTCTTTTCTGCTCCCTCCCTTCTTTTAAACACCTCTTTCTCTCTCTCATACGCACAAAAATCACTGCTTTACCCACAAGTGCCTGCTCCGAACCTCTTTGAGAAATATGCATTTCTGTGCTGTCCCTCTTAAGTGCCTGTTCAAAATTTAAACATGCTTATGGTGGCAGAATGTGTCTTTGGTCCCCATGTGCATCTCTCTGGAGAGTACTCCTCTGTCTTTCATTCTCTCCATCACTCCCTCCTCGGCAACTGCTCTTTTTCTTTATGCTGTATCTCCCTCTCTCTCTCTCTCATCACTTCATCTTACCCTTCTTCTTCCTACCTCTCCATTTCTATCTCAATCTCATCTTCTACCTGTCAGCAAACCCCAATATTATTGTCACACATACAAATGTGTACAAGCTGGGAATACGAGCACGCATGAATGAACACACAACGTACGCAGACGCACAACTATGCATACATAAATGTAAAAACTCATGCACACAGACAGTATAAGGACACACACACACACACACACAGACAGACACTGACAGTGGCAGAATGGTTCTCTCCTGCACAGCAACACATTGCGTATATGCAGAGCCACTCTCCCTATTAGTGGAACGCTGCTACGCGCTGTTGACTTCTGAAGAGGAAAACATACAGTCATGTCCACTGGTTATCAACTGACGCCACAATTACCTACCCCTCCACCTGGCCCTTCACAGCGTGTGTGCAGTGTGTGAGTAATAGGTAGGTGACTTCCGTATATGAAACTATAATGATCATAATGACACCCAAGGAGTACATGGAATTGAAAAATTAGGTCACTTCCTATTGGTGGAGGAAGATCAAAAATGGAAACTAAGGCTTCCAGATGCAAATGAGGTCCCAGTGACTCTTGTGTGGTCTTAAATAGACAGAACTAAAAACTCAGGACATGTTTCTTGAAAGGATTCTCCTACTTACTGCTGGATACTTGCATCTATGTCTTTACAAAAAATGTATTAGCTGGTTTTAACAGATATAGTACCATGTCTTTTTTTTTTTTGGAGAAACCGATTTTATACAGCAGAAGAGTTTGTCTACATCAGTCCAACCAACCATCCATTCATCCATCCAAGCATTAATTCTCTGAACCCATTTATTCCGGTTTAGGGTGAAAACAGACTGCAGAGTATCAGCTCCTTGCACTGAGGAAAGAAATGTGCACAGGGCAAGACACTTTGTGTGAAAGAAGTGATGCATAAACCTTTACTAACCAACAGAAAACAAAGGATGTAAAAACTGATAAGTAAAACAAGAAAGTACTATCAGTAAGACTTCTAGTGGTGAACGGACTGAAAGAATGCATTAAAACAAAGGAGCATGCATGAAAATATCAAAACCCCGTGCTTCAAAAAGCTCAAACTGGTGGAACATGATCCTCTCACAGTCTACTTCAAATAGTTTAGAAACACAATCTGGCTGGACAAATCTGTCCGTGAACAATCAAAAAACAACTGAGGAGCTGCATTTTTTAAAGCACAGAAAGCCAAATAAGCATTAAGCACTGCATAGGGAGGCATAACAACTAGCTGCACCGCTGGAACCTGAGCAGACAATGAGGAACTTGTCAGGGTTAACCTGCATGCAAAGTTACTTGCATATTCTAAACATACAAGAAATAAAAAGTGCAAGAAGTGACAAATACATACTGTGCAAGTAACTGCATAAAAAAGGTTGGATTAAGAAAATTTTAACTCTGATTTGATCCATAAAAAATGAAGAAAACAAGTTTATCCACAACTAGTGTTGTAAAGGGGTTGAATATTTCCGGTAAATTTCCAGAAACTTTCCATGGGAAGTTAAGCTGGGGAATTATGAAAATATTCAAAATCTGAAAAACATGACTTCAACAGATTTATTTGTAAGTGTAGAAACTTATCAAATTTTGAATATTTTACTGAAATTCTTTCATTGAACAACAAAAACTTGAATGTTGAGTTAATATTATTCATCCCCCCCAACCCCACCCATTCAAAAATCAAGTAAAATGCCCCCCTCCCTCCCATTCAAGATGTTCAATGAAGAACAAGAAAAGAGCCCCTCTCTCTCCAAAAAACTCAACAAACTTACAAAAAAACATACTCAACATGTTAATGTTCAATTGAACATGTGATGGAGGAATGCACGGTGCATGTAGGGGGCGTGGCCTGTGTAGGGGGCGTGGCCTCAGAAGCCCTGCAGTAAACTGTGTACTTGCATAAATCTGGTTGTTTTATTCAAGATTATGCTAAAATATATTCCCAACTATATTTAGGTTCCATGTTAAGGGCCAACCTTCAATTTTGTAAACATTCCTGTTTATTTGCATAAATCCCTATTCATTTCCATAATTCCTGTTAATTCCCATGGAAAGTTTCCAACTTTGAAAATTCACGGAATTTTGCAACCGCACCCACAACTTGATTGATTTGTGCAATGTGGAGGAGATCATCACAACAAATTCCCTCGTCCTCCAAATCTCCTACTACATGGTAAGCCAGATGAAAGCGTACACCTGAACTTTAGCAACTATTTTCTATGCAAACTGCACTCAGAGGTTTAGCTAAAAACATGAATCGTAGCTAAAAAAACAAAAAAAAACAAAGAGAAATTATCACAGAACATTGAAATTTCATGGCAATATCAACTGGAAAAATGCAAACCTTTAACTTAACGCTAGTTGACTACACTCTTCCAGACTTTAAAGAGGTTTTTTTTACCCATGTTAGCCTTTTTTTCTACTCCTATTTTTGTGACTTAGAAGTATAGCTTGTTTTTTTTCCCCTGATTTGATTGGTTGAAACATCTATACAGTGTTGCTAGTCAATCTGGAAAGCAAGTTGATGTATGATATCATATGCAAAGAAGCTACAGGAGTTTCTGACCACCTAATTCAAGTGTAATATTTACATTGTTCACCTCAAAAGTGGTCCTTCAGGTTTTTAATGCACTCAACTCTTTGTATCAACCACTTGTGTACTTTTTGCTCCCTGCTGTTTTCACAAGCAACATACCCTCAGGTAACAAACAGAGAAAACATTCAGTTTGTCTGAGTTAGTATCAAACACTAATCCTCTACAGACTTTAAAGACAGCTAATACACTTCCTCTGTTTTAATCTTGACTGGAGACTCTCTTGTGTGTCTGTACACTCCAGAGTGACCAGTTACTGGTTGCTTGGTTTATCGGTAAGGAGCATTAAAGCACCACAGCTTCTTGTAAATTCAGGATTTAAATATGAGGAAATGCTGATAGCATCCCGCAACTGTTTAATGAGTCTCCTTTAGATTATATTAGCTGGAAATAAGCTTAATTAAATGTATTTAAAAGTATGCAGAAGCAGATTCAGCCCGAGGCGATGGGAGCTAAAAGTTCTATGATAGTTTGTGCTGTTTCCATAGCAACAGATGCTTACCCCCGATGCAGGAGTGTCAGACTTCAGAGCAGCAGTGATACAGTGTTTTTGTTTACAGATCAGATTGGATTATGTTTGGAAATTGCAAATGTTACAGATGGTAAATGAATATATAACTCACAACAGCACCAGTCTAAACAAAACAGGAAAAGCAAGCACGGGGAATGTAAGAGGGTATAAAAGACGGACAAATTATTCTAAAGCAAAAGTGTAATAACACAATGTAACATAAGTATTACTGAATGTTATTTTTCATAACGTGAGTGGTATTTTTAACTATCTGGGGGCTACTAAAGGCATGCTGTTTACTGGTCCATTTACATGCATGGTTCAGCTCAATAATAACAGCCCTTCGTATATATTTATACACAGCGTGACATTTCATTCAGTGCTTTTCTTGCAATAATGATCTTGATTAAATATATTGTGTGCAGCCTCCAGTGCTGTTACATTCCAAAGTGGATGACACCACACCAGTCAGAAACCAGATGACAAATACTAAGAAAAAATGAATAAAACACAGAAAGAGATGACAGATGTGCTGAAATAGACAGAAAGGTCAGTGATGACACACAGAGATCACTGAATCCACCATATAGGAACATAATACGTATGTTCTTTCTGTTCCTTAATGTTACATGCCGATATATATTATAGTCTATATAAACTGTCACAACGTTAAGTTAGCTCTCTGAAGGTCATTTATCCTCATCTGTCCTTACTCAAACATTCTCCCCTGGGTGAAATATTAGCTCATTACTGTTTGATGCTCTGCTATAGCTCTGTGTTTGTCTGGAGATGTCAGGAAGAAGGGCGATGAGAGCAGGAGAAAGGATTGGAGGTAGGAGAGCGACGGAATAAATACCCCTCTGTTTTCCCCTCAACAGAAATCAACAAGGCGTTCACTTGTCAGCCTGCAAGAGAAGGGCACACTGTTTATGCAGTGCAAAAGAGAGAGAGACACACACACACAAATGTAAAAATCTGGAGATGTGTGCTGTTGGTGAGTGGGGGGTGCTTAAAGAGGGACAAAAGTCCAAAAAATATCTGCGAAGAAGCAGTTGATATGTAGCTCCTCCTATGTGGCTGTGGGCCTAAATTAAATTACATACAGGTGCATCTCAATATATTAGAATATCAAACGTTTATTTATGTCAGTAATTCAATCCAAAAAGTGGAAATGGCACATTATATAGGTCAATTACACACAGAATGGAACATTCCATGTCTTAATTTATCTAATTCTAATCATAAATATTATGACTTACATTTAATGAAGACCTAAAATTCAGTGTCTCAAAAAAATTTATATTATATAATAAATATAATATATATAATAAATGTCAGCTAATGTTGTGACCACAATTTTGAGTTAGCATTGATACGCTAATGGCTACTCTTGTAGCTGTAACAAGCAGCGACGCTAGCATCAGTTAGCCGCTAGCATCAGTTAGCCGCTAGCATCAGTTAGCCGCTAGCTTTAGCTAATGACCGAATTTCACAACAAAGAAATAAGAGTTATCAGAACTATTGTCCCTTGTTGTGAACCCCAACTTAAAGATATAAGTAACAACAACTCACCAACTTGTTTTTGAGCAGACAACTGGCTTCCTTTGTTGTGCTAACTTACATTATTGCCCTAAATGTCAATAATTTATATTTCCAAGTTTTACCAACTTAAATCACTGTTTTAGGCCAAAAAATACAAGTTGGCTTTTTTGCAGTGTAGTACTCTCCCTTTTTCTGTTATATTCAGATGTGCTATGTGCTAGGTTCATCTATGTTGAAAAGAAAACCAAATGTTGAAGCTGGTTGCCTCCTCTTTATTTCTGTGGTAGCGTTAAAGATATTTGATACAGTTGTAGGTTGGTCGTTGACATATTGTTAAGATGACATAAATTATCTTGCCAGAAAAGATCAAAACTAACATCCTTTGTTGACATTATCTTTGTAAGACTACACCCTAAAGTAAATAGTCTTTATTTGAACATATTTGACATCTAGCTTCCCATATGCAACTCCCAGAAACTAATGTAGATTAGGGCAGCCACTAAACGGTTTCTTTTTGTCAAACCTGTCCAACCAAGCAACAATAACTTTGTGAAAGAAACTATATCATAAAAAGTTCAAAAGTCAAAGCCACTGTCCAGATATTGTTCTTGTAGCCATGTATGGGTATGGTCTTTGGAGGCTGACTAATAGGACCTTGCCTAACTTACTATAAAAACAGCTGTGTTCCTCTTATGAGGTGGTGGTGGAGCATTAGGTTTCCCAGGACAAAAGAAAAATAAGTTTGGAGGGAGAAAGGGCGCCAAGACAAATCAGTTTAGTGCCTGCTGTTTGTGTTTTCCTCCCATTCTTTTCTATTTCACAGCTTCTAATGTTGTATTCAGGGCATTTAGGTGTGCGAGCAACTGTAGCTATTACAATATATTTTATTTTGTGGAGAGGCTGCATACTGACATACATTGTATTTTCAACTTGGCAGCAGAGATGTAGTCAACAAGGATGAATGAGCTGTAGTGCGAGCACTCAACTGTCAATCTGTGCTCATACACAAGAGCTTTGTCCACGAGTGTGAGTGTGTGTGTGTGTGTGTGTGTGTGTGTGTGTGTGTGTGTGTGTGTGTGAGGCCGACTCCAGAGAGAATGTATCAAGGCTAGAATGACTTTCAACTGAAATGTATATGAGATTCAAATTACATTCTCTTTTTCCTCTATACTTTCCCTACCCGCACTCCTCTCCCCCTTCCTTTGTCTTCTGGGAGCCTTAGTCAGCTAGCTCAGATGTAAAAAGATTTCTCTCTCTCTCTCTCTCTATCTATCTCTTTCACACACACACACACACACAAACATGGACACACAAAAAAATATAAAACACATTCTTAGCCAAAGGGCAGTTGGATGAAGGTATAAAACTGGTGAAAGCACATGTAAAGGAATACTTTGACATTTTAGGAAATATGATTATTCGCTTTTAGGGTTAAATGGGATGATTGATACCACTATCAATTAAACATGATGCTACTACCAACAGCTGGTTAGCTTAGCTTAGCATAAAGGCTGGAAAAAGAGGCAAACAGATAGCCTGGCTCTGTCCCAGAGTAGATCAGTCTGTAAAATAACAAGCTGGGGTTTTACATGGGGGTATGTGCTGGACTATTTCTTGCCTCGGAGTCCTGGAGACTTGTCATTACCACGCAAACCAGTGAAGATGCCACAGAGTTACTGGAAGTTGATCCTACTAACAGCTATCGTCTGTTCAGAACGAAGCCTAATATTAACACTTGTCCAAAACTATTAATAACACATCAATGAGTCACACCGTTGGACTGGATGACATGTTCCTTCATTATCATGAACACTGGCAGTCCCAAGATGATACATAATTGCGACACATTTTACATGTGACATAGTTACAAAGTCATGCTTGTATAATAAAACATCACGTAACATAATGAGGCCCACCAGATCAGAGCACAAACTCCATCTTAAGTGCACCGGCCTTCATTAGATTATTAATATTATAAATAACCTGGTGATGGTCTGTTTACCGAAACATCATTATCAAATGTTTGACTGCAAGCGAAGGGGACAGTGTGCCACAGTGTCTTTTGTTTTACTTTTTTAAACGGGTAAGATCATATTTCAGTGTAGAGCTGCATAAAGTGCAGTGACTCTCACTCTTTCTCTGTTTACCGGCATGTATCGCGGATCACATTTCACAGTTCGCGGTACAGCGGCACTGCTTCCTGGCAAGGCGTTATAAAAGACACTTTAAACAGTAAATGCTGGACATAAAGTAGTTACGAGGGTCACTTGGTTACCCCAAGTTACGTTAAAAAACGTAACATACGTTCAAAAATGTGATTCACGTAACTCAAGTAGAAAATCATTTACTTTTTTTTCACACGGAACGCAAACCCCGCCGTTTGTTCAACACATCCACCACCCCAGCCTCCTACTAAATGTGGGAATCTGCCTTTTTAACTTCACTTGGCTGTTGATCACTACTACGTCAGCAAGATGGCAGCTGGCGCATTACAGTGGACGGCGAAATACGTAAATATAGCTTGTTTTTCGCTGCCTGTGCACACGACCTATACTGACGTTTTTGAGGGGAGAACAGGCTGCATTAAACGCGATTTGTGGTACTGTCACACGACCTCTTTTGTCGTTTAGGTTGGAGAACTTGTTGGTTTATCAGACCCTAAATGAGACAAGAATTAGCTACCATGGTCCCTCTGCCTCAGTCCCAGGATCTAGGAGAGTGGTAGGCAGCTGCATCAACTCAAATTCAGCCAGTAGGTTGTTGGCCAGTGGCAGCATTGGGTCTAACCAGCAAAAAAAAATTTAGCGATCAATTTGCTAATCTGGTGTGGTGTCTGAAGGTCCAGGTTGCCATCCACTCTCCTCCCAGCAAAGTCTCCTAGCAGCAGAAAGTAACACAGATCATGGAAACAATCCTACACAGCCACAACTAAAAACTAATTTTGCAAATCGTATAATACTTGAAACCTTTATCTGCCGGGTTTAAACAGAATGAATAGACGAGGCTGCACAGCATTTGAATGTTGACTGAAAATATGGATTTAGGCTTGTGCCTTGAACGTAGCCCCCACCTTCTGGAACTCTCTCCCGGCCCAAACCGGAAATGCTTGGACATTTTCAAAGAACTTCTCTAGCACCATCTCTTCACAAAGGCTTATGAACTCACTTAACCCCCTCAACCCGTCATCAGTGCCCAATTTTATGTCATCCTACTGTATTGTATTGTAAAGCGTCCTTGACATTTTAGCTATTATTATAATTATTATTATTATTATTATTATTATTATAAAGAACAGGCCTATAATTGTCAGAACTGCACTGGAAGTCAATACCACATCAGTGTCCTGTTACTGCACCAAATCTTAAAAAATCACAAACAAATGCACTAGTGAATCTTGTTTGAATAACACTTCCTTAAAGCCACAGTGCCCAGCTGTTTTAAGGAATTGCTTACCCTTTTGTTAAACAGTAAAATATACATTTGGGACCTATTTTTTAAGACGTGTATCATTAGTTGGGATGTATGGGCTTGAGGCTGAGAGACATAGAAAGGCAGGGAGAGAGACTGGTAGATGATTTATTGGTTTTGGTTTTTCGTGGATTCATTTGTTGACAATAACAAGAACATTGAATATGGCCAGCCTCATCCATTACCTTAGTGCTGAAATGTACACATTATAAACAAATTGTAAAACATGTCATATAGCTGTAATTTGTGGCAAGGACACCCAGTCATGGAACATGTCACAGTACAGGAAGTGGGTAAGAAGTGAGCCATTAGCTGAGCGAGGGTTGACGAAGAAGGAGAGGTAAAAAGGATTCCTCATAAGACATGTCTGAAACTCACATCGCTGTTTTCAAACAACGTCTCCAGTGAGACAGAGTGAGAGAAACAGAAAACTTGCATTGCCCTGGGCATTGTAAAACAATGGCTATGCACATGAACAAAACACACACACACACACACACACACACACAACAGACTGCACTTTCAAAATACCAAGAGCTAAGGTACAGAAAGTGAGAGCGGAGCAGAGAAAATAAGTAGGTGAGGGAAGAATAGGAAGAGGGCAGGCACGCTGAAAATAGCAGAAAGGGAAAGAAAATAATGATGCAAAACAAGAGGCAGTCAGGTGGGCCTGATAAGCACTTGAGAGGAATAGATGTCAAGTCAAGCAGTAAGAGAACCCTAGGAGGTGGAGGTAACAGAGAAAGTGAGAAAGAGAGAGTGCATTTATGATGCAAACAAACCAAATAAGGGAACATGAAGGACAAATCTGAAACTGTCTATAATGGATCAGAGCTACTTGCATCATTTTGTCGCAGTGGCTAAATAAAAACATAATGAAAAACACTATTGGCAAAATAACCTTTACATGTGTTATACTCCACTGACTTCTATGAACTATTGACGTGTGTGTGGGGAAATGTCCGTGTGTGTGCTAACACGCCTGCATATGTCTTGTGGGAGTCCTCAGGGCATCCCATACACCCCAGAGAGCCCATTGATTAGCTATTAATAAAGCACAGAGATGCCATTGCTCACGGGGGAGGTCAGCGAGGGCTCACACACATCCACTGAGACACACACACACACACACACACACACACAAGCAGCTACACGGTTCAAATGAAAAGATATGGCAGAGGTGAGCAGAGGTTGGAGGGAAAGAGCTGGACGGGAAACAACAAAGAGAAAAAATGAAGAGTGTCAAAAGGGAAAAGGAAATATTGAGTAGAACAGGTAAACTGTGCCAATCTATTTCACCTGTCTGCTGCCCACTCCTCTATCGAGTTATTCTACCTCTATCTCCCTGTCCTCCTTTCACTTTGAGCCTCTCTATCTTTCTCTGCCTGCGTCCATTGTGGGCTGCATGTCAGAGCTCCGCTGGCTGTCTCCATCCCGTCTTTGATTAGCTGTGATCTATGAGCCCCGATGAAAGAAACGAAGAGGGAAAAGTGAGTGAAGGCAGCGAAGGCGGAAGGAAAGAGGTAAGAGGAGGAGCTCCTCCAGCTGATGAATAGGAGGTGGTCAAGTGAGGACACATCCCAGCGAGAGAGAGAGAGACTGATGCGTCACACAGGACACATTTGCATCTCTCATTCTGCTTTATTTGCTGCAGTTTTCATCCATTTTGCTCCCGGTTCCTCAACTCACCGCCTTCCTCCTCCTACTCCTCCCCTTCTGTCCCTCCTCCTCCTCCTCCTCCTGCTCCTCCTCTGCTTCCCTAGCATGTACATCTTCAGGTCACGGGTCATTAAGTCAGCTCCAGAGGGGATGTGTCTGAACAGGATATCTCTCATATTGCCCTGCCCCCACCATGCTACTAAAACACAAATACACACTAACACATGCACGTAACCGGTAAGCACACGTGCAAGCACAAATACTGGATTCACTTTCTTTCTTTTTGTTTCTTATTCATCTTTTTCTTTTTTATAAACACACCAAAAGTCACAATTGAGACGTTTCGGGCCTTTTAGAACACTAAATGTTGAGATAATTCCTGAAATAAAATACAAAACTATGATATAATTATTTAAATTTAAATTATTTCTTGTGAATAAATGAACTATTAAAATAAGACCTTTAAAAATGTACCCAGACCACTTCATAACATGCAAGCATGCCCAATTCATATTCTACCATTGGTTTCACACTATTCTGCTGATTAACAGGTGATGGTGGTGCATGAAGAAAGATAATGAAGACTGCAAATTATTAGGTGTAAATAGGTGTAAGTAATGTAGGATTTATTCATTTTTTAAAGAAATATACTTGTGTTTTGAGACTTCAAGATACACAGAATTTAGTGAGAAAGACTGAATGAATGAAA